>NC_133107.1:37842539-38015737 GCF_022965805.1 Primulina eburnea | reverse complement strand
ATAGTTGAGTCCAGTCTAGACATGATTTGACTAGAACTGCATGTGTTTATGGATATGGTTTCATAGACTATGAAACCCATGTGTATTGCTTTCAGTTGTGACAGCATGTTTATATGATTTGATTTAAATTGCATGTTTATCTGAATGGAGTTGCATGCTTATTTTGATTTGATTTCATAGATTATGAAATCTATTACTTTTGAATATGATCATGATAGCATGTTTTAAGATTTAGATTGTTTCTATACATGCTTACCATGTTTTATACTGGGATTTATTCTCACCGGAATTATCCGGCTGTTGTCTTGTTTTGTATGTGTGCATGACAACAGGTGGGGCATGATCGGGGTCGAGAAGATGACGAGAGAAGACGAGTTTAGCGTGGTGATTCCGGACTTACTGTAGATTTGGTTTATTACTTGAACTTAGTAACCGAACCTTAGACTTAGATTGTACAGTATTGTACTTTTATACTGAAATGTATTTTATACAGAGATGTATATTATTTAGATTCCATTACCTTCCGCAGATGCTTTTTAAAAAGAAAAATTTTTAGACCCTGTTTATCAGAACTGATAATTAAATCCCAACGATGATTAAGAAAACGATTAGCGTCCGGGTCCCCACAACAGGTGGTATCAGAGCGATAGATCCTTTAGATTGAGATAGTCAGAATTGATAGATCTTTTAGAATGAGATAGTAGAGAATGAGCGGGGTAGATTGAATTGTCTTCCTTGCATGTGATTGCTAGCATGAGATTTATGTCAATGTTGACTGGCATGATGTGTGCTAGCATGATTTATTGCTTTCCCTATTACATGTTGTTTGTTATCTGAGTTGATTGCAGCATGTAATTGTTAAGCCTGAATCAGAACCGAGTCTGGATCAGAGGTATATGATCAGAGGAGAGCTGAGACAGATTATATAGATTGTGTATTAATTAGTTTGATATTCAGATATACCGCCTCGAAGAATTTCAGAAAAGGGCAGTACTTCGTCTGAACAGATAGATGCATCAGAAACTCAGCTAGAAGAAAAGATGAAAGAATTTCAGTTGTTACAGCCGCCGATTCTGAATGGTTCCGAGACATCCGAAGATTGTCAGAATTGGTTTGATGATATAGAAATCTTGTTCGACTTACTTGATTGTACAGACGAACAGAGAGTTAAAATGGTACCTTATCAGTTACGAGAAGCCGCCAGGAGTTGGTGGATTACCAGTAGAAGAATGTGGGAACAGAGAGGTACAATGATTTCGTGGGAAATATTCAGAACTGAATTCTATCGAAGATTTTTCTCAGCCTCGTACCGAGAGGACAAGAAAGCAGAGTTTGAGAATTTGAGCCAAGGTCAGTTGAATATTGATGAATATACCGCCAAATTCTCTACTCTACTGCATTTTGCTCCTCAGATAGCTGGAAATGATGAAGCTATAGTAAATCAATTCATCAGAGGGTTGAATTCGGAGGTAGTTGCATTTATGAATCTGCAGCGACCTTACCATTTTCCTGACATCCTGAGTAGAGCAAAGAGAGATGAGGCGAGTCTGATTAGACAGCTAGGGAGGTTGTGTGTGAAGCAACCCCAGACACAGCAATCCCCTCTTCGATTTGATCGAGGCAGTACGAGTGAAAAGCAAGATTTGCTGAAAGCTTGGAAGAAGTCATTCAAGAAGATGGGAAGTGGTTCAACTAGCTCTAGCGTTTCTGGTCCAAGCCATACTGAAGTGTATTGCAGGAGTTGCGTAGGGAGACATCCCACCGAACAATGCCAGGGAGTGACTGGTAGATGCAATATTTGTGGACAGCCGGGACACTTTGCTAAAGTTTGTCCCCAGAAGAGTTCCCGAAGATTGTAGGGAACAGAGTTCAAGTGAAAACACAGATCCAGAATTCACAACAGGTACTATTCGTTATGATTCTATTGCATATGTATTGATATATACTAATGCATTTGTTAAGAATATCTTTGACTGAGTTGCATGGAGATATGCTGTATCTGTTGGGTTTTTATGTACTGTAGTATTGATGTCCTTGCTTGTTAAAGAAATATTGATATCAGAGATTTCTGTATATATGGTATACTACAGTAAGATGAGAATGAAATGGAGATAGATTATGATGTACTTGTGTTTTCTGATTTGAACGCATTATTGATATATATATGCTGAACAAGTACAAACATATTGTAGAATTTGTTCCAGAAATGGTAAGATTCAGACCAGAGAAGACTGATTAGTGGAGATACCACGATAAGGATTCTAGATTTAGAATTCCTTTGATATTTGTATTGTATATGACTCGATTAGTACAGAAAGGAGCAGATTGCATCCTTATGTATTCAGTAGATCCACTGAAATCGAGCCTAGCATTGGCAGATTTGCCAATGAGGTGTAAATGGCTGATGTTGCCAGATAAGATTTTAGAATTTCATTACATCAGAAAGATAGATTTTAGAATTGAATTCAGATCAGATACTGATTGTTGTTTTAGAATTCAGTACAGAATGATATTGAGTGTACAGAATGATACAGAATGAATTGAAAGATCAGTAGAAGAATATCGACCAGGAGTTACATCTGATTTAGTGTTTCTCTTTGGCATGTGTCAGTACCTTCAGAAATGTTCTGATGATTTTATGCTCATTGTATCTATGAGATTTTGATATAATTGCAGAATTTGATTTATTTAATCGAATATCTGAAGATTATATTGAACATTCTGAGAACTGTGATGATTGTATACAGAAATTATTCAGATAAGAATTCCGCTTGAAACAGATTGTATTCAGAGTAAGTGATATCTGAAATTAGTATACAGATTGACCTTGACACAGATGAAATTGGGATCAGTGATTGAGAATGATACCGATGTCAGAAGATTAGAGCTTTCAGAAATATCAGAAATGTCAGAAATTATTATGTCTGATTTGACAGATTATTTTATTCGACTGTTGCTTTATATCTGCTGAATATTGTTATTGTTCTAAATCAGTATTTGAGACATCTTATATTGTTTTGGGGAGCATATTTTATTTGCAGATGAGATACAACAGTTGATCAGAATGACATGAAGATATTTACCAGAAATCCTTGTTTTATGAGTTCACTGAACTCACTAGATCTGTATAGGATATTGATACTTCGTTTCTGATTTGATATTACTGTTGTTTTGAATCCGTATATGCTACAGATTATTGTGAATCACGGAGAGTATATACAGCTCCAACCGAATCAGAGTTGAATTCGAGAGTTACAGTAATTCAGGAATGTGATCAGAATGTTCAGAACTAGATTTCAGTAATCAGAGTCGAGTAACAGATATGTGATTGTGTATTTTATATGAGACTGATTATATTGTGGTATAAGAATGTTTCAGAATTGAATAACAGAATTGATATCGATAGTCAGAGCCGAATACCAGGTAGGTATTTTTTCTTTACTTTATGTTATTAACTGATTTGTTTATGTCAGTAGTTCGGATCTGAAATCACAGATAGGGTCAGAAATGCACCGTGGTGGATTCAGTTTTCAGTTTGATGATTGAGAATGTATTATATTTGAGCAGATAATGTTGATATAGACAGATTAGATCGGCTATGACAGAGTTTGTATCGAAATGTTGGCAGAAATTGTACTGATATGTCTGAATCGCTAACAGAAAAGACAGAAAGATAAAGATCAGAAGATTTCTTACAGAATTTGTATAGTTCTGACTAGATATGGAGAGTATAATTCGATGAATTTCGTAATGAGATTACTACAATACTTTCCAGATTATGAGATGATATGATTAGGATTGACAGATTGTTCAATCTATATCTATTAGTTTGTACAAGATGACGTACAAACATGACCAAATGACACAGATCGGTATCAGAGAAGTGGTCAGAAAGATCAGAATGCCACAGTAGATTATATCAGATTGTGATTTGATTGATTTTGTATGTGTGACAGAGTATATCACGAGCTCTCTCTTAAATGGTTTTACAGATTGACAGACCGTCAGAATGTATTAGCCAGATATTAGAAGATTTTGGTACAGCTTTAGTGCTGGATGTTAGCACTATACAGCTTTAGTGCTGGATGTTAGCACTAGTTGATATGACTTATTGTCACTGTATAAATTACTGTATGACAATAGCTATTAAGACAGTTCAGAATGGACAGATTTAAGAAACCAACGTCGGATAATGACGATTAGTATTTGAAGCTGAAGATGGTATATGTCCTTGATTGAGATAAACAGATTTGATAGCAGCAGATGGTACTGATATGTGATGAATTATGATTGGTCTATACGGATGTTGTATAACCAACATGGTAAGATTTATTCTGTCAGAGTTAATTTAAGAAGTATTATGATAGTATACTTCAAGAAGGCTTAGTTCAGATTTGGAATCAGAAGTTGATATAAGAAAGAGATTTCACCATGGATTCATTGAGCTGAGAGTTTGATTTAAACTCTGTAATATATTTCTTCTGATATATCTGAGTTGATTGCTTGCGAGTTCGAGGACGAACTCAGATCTAAGAGGGGGAGAAATGTAATGCCAGAGATTTAATTATTGTAATCAGATGCTGATTAATTGACAAGATTGTGACGAATGAGGTTATAAAAACTTAAATGATTAAGCCGGGCCATTCAGAGACCAGACTGGGTGAAGCATGTGAATTATGTATATTTGGTACAGAACTGTTGGCGCCCGAGCGGTGGAAAAGAGCCGCCCGAGCGCCAATACATCATAAAAATGGATTTGGACAGAATGCCTGGCGCCCGAGCGGTAGTTTTTGACCGCCCGAGCGCCAGGGGATGGTGAGATGAGTACCCGGGCAGAAGGTTCAGCGCCCGGGCGGTAATTTTTAACCGCCCGAGCGCCGCTTGTAAAACATGGAAAACCAGCCACGTTTCATAGACATGCAAATGAGGATATATATATGAATTCATCCTTCAGATTTGTCAAAGGAAAGGAAGAAAGATCGAGAAAAGCTGCAGAAAAGTAGTGAAATATCCTTACGCCTTTTGTGAGAAATCCGTCCGTCCGAATTAGAATCCAACTGCAGTACTGTGTTCCTAGCAACGCAGGCTACAACAGGACGTAAGTTTTGTTACGTTTTGAGATATTTTGAAAATATGATGTGGGGACCCGGGCTCTTATTCTTTTTCTTGGGATTAAATGGATCATTAATTTAAAAACGTGGGTCAATTTTTCGCTTTTTAACATTAAATCTAATGTAAACAAACCAGCATGAGTTCTTTATTTAAATACAACATACAAACATCAAATACATGTATTACTCTGTATGTTCCCCCTAACCAGTAATAAAAGACAAATACATAATAAAAGACAATTACTGGTCCATCTGCTACGCCCGAGATCTCCACGCTAACACGATCATCTCTGTCTCGACCCAGATCCTGCCCCACCTGTTGTTATGCACACATACAGACATAACAACAGCCGGAAAACCGGTGAGAACAAATCCCAGGTATAAACATGTAACATGCATATAAACAATCTAAACATGAAACATGCTAATATGAATGTCCTTCATATAAAATCATGCAATGTGAATCTAATCATGTCTAGACTCGACTCGACTAGAACTCTAGGGATCCCGTTGTGAATAAGACGTCACTGGCTGTCACCTACCCTACCAATCGAGGTGCTGTACGTCTTATTCCTAGACTTCGGCCTGATCTGTATCCGCGTCTACAATAGGGGCGGTGATCTTCCCCTAAGCTGAGATATCGCCGAACATCTAGTAGTCTGCCTGATCTCTAGACTGCCCTATCTTAATGCATGAATACACAATCTGTAAACAAGCATAATGCAATGCTACACGATCTGTACACAAAGCATAGCAAGATTTGAATACAAGTTCTATAAACAAATCTATAACAATCATAATCATATCAAGGTATGAACAATAAAACAAGTATGTGATTTTGGTTGGGAAACTCAAATGTGATCTCATTTGAGTCGTAATTCCCCAAACAAAACATGTACTATACCTTTCGTCGTAGAATCGCTGTCACGGTCGTCAATACGAATCTGAAATGGAAATGTGGATACGCACTCTATCAATATCTAATCTAAATCAACACATAACCAAGTTACTACATGATCTCGATACAATTTGACGGCATAACGACGTATTTCTCGATACCGGTCAATCAAATTCTCAACCTAGACCAATATCCCATTTCAAGAATCAATAATTGATCTCATCAATACATTATACTCTCCCAAATCTGCATATAACTCAAGTTATACCACTAAAATAGCATATGACATCCGTTTTTCAATCCGGTTTCGATTCTACAGTCCTCAACTTAACAAGAACACATAATCTAGTGTAATTCATAATTTCCCCAATCTATATATTTCAAAACATGCTGGAATCAAAGAAAACTTACGTCACGTTGTAGCTAATAACGAGAGGAGCTCAAAACCGAAGTCGGATTTGAATTTGGATTGCTCAATCTCCTAAAATCACAACTACAAATGAAAGGAAGCTTGGAAAGCCTTTCTTCCTCAGAAACCTCGGTTCTTGCTGCTGAAAATGAGAAGAAATCGAGGCAACTCATATATATATACTTTGCATGTTTTGAACACATGGCTTGTTCTTTGCAATACACGTCTCGCGCATATGCGCGGCATTACTCGCGCATATGCGCCAAACCTACTGTCTCGGCAAATTTAGCACTCGCGCATATGCGCCACTAAACTCGCGCATATGCGCCAATGGTTCTGGACGCTCCGCGCATATGCGACACTACTCTCGCGCATATGCGCCAAGGCTACTGTACATGTCGCGCATATGCGCCACTCTTTCCGCGCATATGCGCCAATGCTACTGGAGTTCTCATGCATATGCGCGCATTCCTTCGCGCATATGCGCCATAGCTTCGGCCTTACTTATTCTTTTGACTATCTTTCACATCTTTATTATACATTTCCCTTTCTTTTCTAGTCCAATGAAATACATCTACAATCATCTTAATTATCAACAAATCCATCTGATTATGATAACTAAATCTTGAGCCTTACATTTCTCCCCCTCTAAAAAATGATTTCGCCCTCGAAATCGCATATCATTCTATCAATGAAAGCATCAAACATAATAATATCAAAGTTAGATCAATACTTACATTATTGAAATAATTCGGGGTGTTTCTGTCGCATGTTGGCTTCTGTCTCCCACGTCGCTTCCTCGATGCCATGACGACTCCATTGGACTTTCACAAGTGGGATAATCTTCGTTCTGAGCTTCTTTTCTTTTCGATCAAGAATCTGTATCGGTTGTTCCACATAGCTCAAAGTCTGATCAAGTTCAGCTTCGTCAGGTTGAATGACATGAGAAGCATCTGGCATATATTTTCGTAACATCGATACATGAAGGACATCATGTATCCCGGATAGAGAAGGAGGAAGTGCAAGTCGATAAGCTCTATCGCCAATCTTTTCAAGAATCTCGTAAGGACCAATGTATCGAGGAGATAATTTTCCGCGCTTGCCAAATCGAACAACGCCTCTGAATGGAGAAATCTTCAAAAACACTCTATCTCCCGCCTCAAATACTAACAGTTTACGTCTGATATTGGCGTACTTTGCTTGTCGATCTTGTGCTGTCTTCATCCTTTTCTGAATGAGTTTCACCTTCTCTGTCATGTCACGAATCATATCTGGCCCAAGTTCTGGTACTTCTGAAACGTCATCCCAGTATAGCGGAGATCTGCACTTCTTGCCATACAAAGCTTCAAACGGTGCCATCTCAATGCTCGTCTGATAGCTATTATTGAAAGAGAATTCGCAAAGAGGTAGGGAATCTTGCCAACCAATGCCAAAATCTAGCACGACGGCTCTCAACATATCCTCTAATGTCTGGTTAGTCCGCTCTGACTGTCCGTCTGTCTGAGGATGGTAAGCAGTACTCAGGTGTAAAGTCGTACCTAAGGCCTGCTGCAAACTGTGCCAAAAGTGAGAAGTAAATCGTGGATCACGATCTGATACAATAGACTTCGGCACTCCAGGCAATCTGACTACCTCTCGAATATAAATCTCCGCCATCTGATCCTGTCTATACGTCATTTTGTACGGAATGAAACAAGCAGATTTGGTCAATCTGTCAATAATGACCCAAATCGCGTCACAGCCTTTCGATGATCGAGGTAACTTCGTCACACAATCCATGGAAATGTGGTCCCATTTCCATTCTGGAATAGATAAACTCTGAAGTAATCCACCAGGCTTCTTCCTCTCGGCTTTCACCTGTTGGCAGTTCAAACACTTAGACACAAATTCGGCTATGTCTGACTTCATTTGCTTCCACCAGAACTGTGTCTTCAAGTCATTGTACATCTTCCTGCCACCCGGATGGATGCTGAACCGACTGCAGTGTGCTTCGGACATAATCTGATGTTTCAAATCTGGAACATCTGGCACTACAAGACGGTTATTGACGTACAACACATAATCTCGTACCTGATATTCTGATACATGCCCTAATCTGACCATTTGGATTGATTTCTGCACATTCTGATCGGTTCTTTGTGCTTCCTTGATTCTCATAATCAAATTGGGCTCAACTTGGATCGTAAAAAGTCGTAGTGGCTTACTATCTGTATCAAATTCTAATCCAGAGGTACAGCAATTTTCAACTAATTTGTTAACACCTATCGTCGATAAGGACAAAGAACATACCTTACGACTCAAGGCATCTGCTGCTGCATTTG
The DNA here is from genome assembly GCF_022965805.1 of Primulina eburnea. Lineage (NCBI taxonomy): Eukaryota > Viridiplantae > Streptophyta > Magnoliopsida > Lamiales > Gesneriaceae > Primulina > Primulina eburnea. The sequence continues at coordinate 38,006,998 of NC_133107.1, read as the reverse complement.
ACTTCCCTGGATAATATTTGATTTCACAGTCAAAGTCTTTCAGAAGATCTAGCCATCTACGCTGCCTCATATTCAGTTCTGATTGAGAAAATAGGTACTTTAAGCTCTTGTGATCAGAGAATATCTCAAATTTCTCGCCATAGAGATAATGACGCCAAATCTTTAATGCAAATACGATAGCCGCCAATTCCAGATCATGAATGGGGTATCGAACTTCATGTGGCTTTAATTGTCTCGAGGCGTATGCGATCACATGGCCTCGCTGCATAAGAACACATCCCAAACCTCTATGAGAAGCATCACAATATACAACGAAATCACCCGTACCTGAAGGTATCGTCAGTACTGGAGCGCTGGTCAGCCTTTTCTTCAATTCAACAAAGCTAGACTCACACTCCTCTGACCAAACAAATGGTGCATTCTTTTGCGTCAATTGAGTTATTGGCTTTGCAATACTGGAGAAATCTTTGATAAATCTTCTGTAGTATCCGGCTAAGCCCATGAAACTGCGTATTTCTGGCACAGAAGTCGGTCTCGACCAACTGATCACAGCTTCCACTTTACTTGGATCAACAGAAATACCATATCCAGAAATGATATGCCCCAAGAATACAACTCGGTTCAGCCAAAACTCACACTTTTACAATTTAGCATACAGTCGCTCGTTTCTCAACGTCTGCAAAACAATTCTGAGATGCTCTGCATGCTCATTTCTGTTCTTCGAATACACCAAAATGTCATCAATGAAAACGATCACAAAATCATCTAAATACCTCTGAAACACTTGGTTCATCAAGCCCATAAATACCGCAGGAGCATTGGTTAACCCGAAAGGCATGACAATAAATTCGTAATGTCCATACCTGGTTCTAAATGCTGTCTTCGGTATATCTACATCTCGAACTCGGAGCTGATGATATCCGGATCGCAAATCAATCTTCGAGTACACGGAGGATCCCTGCAACTGATCAAATAGGTCATCGATCCTAGGCAAAGGATATTTATTCTTGATCGTTGCCTTGTTCAGCTGCCGGTAGTCTATACACAAACGCATCGAACCATCTTTCTTCCGCACAAACAGCACTGGAGCGCCCCAAGGAGATACACTAGGTCTGATATATCCCTTGGCTAGAAGATCTTCTAATTGTGCTTTCAATTCTTTTAGTTCGATGGGTGCCATCCTATACGGGGTTCTCGAAATAGGGACGGTTCCTGGTGAAAGATCAATACTGAAATCTACCTCACGAACCGGAGGTAATCCTGGGATCTCATCTGGAAAAATATCTGGAAATTCCCGCACTACTGGTATATCTGCCAACGCCGGGCTCGACTTCTGCATATCTACAGCATAAACAAAGAAACCATCCGCTCCTTTCTGTAACAGTCTGTTCATAGTAAGAGCCGAAATCAAGGGAATCCGAGATCTGGAACCCTTCCCGTAGAATTTCCACTCGTCTGTCATCTCGGGTCTGAATCTGACAATCTTATGGAAACAATCCACGGTAGCTCTATACTTCGTTAGCATGTCAATACCGACTATACAATCAAAATCAGCTAGACCCAACACTATACAATCTAGGTCAATCTCATGCCCCTCAAACTGTAGAATGCAATGTCTAACCGTAGTTACAGATATCAATCCACTTCCCAACGGGGAATTAATAGACACAACATCTAGCAAAGACTCAACAGAAAATGAATGCAATAATGCAAATCGCTCTGAAATGAATGTATGTGATGCACCTGTATCTATCAAGATATAAGCAGGATAACCATAAAGAGAGCAGTTACCTGCTATAACATCATCTGGTGCCTCTTGTGCTTGCTCTTCGGTCAATGCAAACACTTGGGCCTATTGCCTCGGAGGTTGAGTCACTGTCTGACTACCACGACCTCTGGATGGAGTCGATGCTGGTGGAGGCTGAAAGGAGTGAACCGATGATGCCTGCCGCTCAAACTGAGGTACTGGCCCGGATGCTCTTCCACTCTGGCCTTGCTGTACACTCCTCTGGGGACAGACTTTGGCAAAATGCCCCGGTTGCCTACAAATGTTACATCGGCCTGTAACTCCCTGGCACTGTTCAGTTGCATGTCTACCTCCACAAGAATTACAGTAGACGCCTGAAGTCCTTGAACTTTGATCAAAACTAGTCTGTCTTGATCCGCTGGAGCTGGACGAACTGCTCCCAGGTCGCTTAAACTGTTTCCCCTTCGCCTTCAGCTGTTCTTTGCGTCCACTACTACTACCACCGCTTTCGAATCGAGGAGGAGGAACTTGGGATGGAGGTAGTGGCGGTCTCGGACTCGGTGCAACATACGGAGCACTCCGTTGCCTAAGCAATCCTGCTTCAGCTCCTTTGGCTCGATTCAATGCATCCGAGAAATTATCGGGTCTCCCAGTATTGACCAACGTAAAGATATCTGGATTCAGGCCATTTATAAATTGATCTGCCATGGCCTCATCATTTCCTGAAACATGAGGTGCAAAACGAAGCAAAAAAGAGAATTTGACAACGTACTCCTCAATGTTCAATTGCCCTTGCCTCAGGTTGGCAAATTCAGCGCCTTTATCCTTGCGATAAGAGATGGGAAAGAAACGCTGATAGAATTCCGTCTTGAATACCTTCCACGTAATCTCGGTACCCCGCTGCTCTAAAGCTCTCCTAATGGTCAACCACCAATTCTTGGCTATATCTTGCAATTGATGGCCAATTAGCTTGATCCTCTTCTCATCACTGTACTCCAAAGAGTCGAATAGCATTTCAATGTCCTCAAGCCAACTTTCGCACTCGATGGCATTCTCGGTACCTTTTAAGGTGGGAGGTCGAAATGATTGGAATCGCTTCAGCAACGTCTCCATAGGGGTCGCCGTAACATCCATAGGATCTCCGGATGTGCTCCCCTGTTCTGGCGCTGCTGGTCGTAGAGGTACTGCTGCTCTTCTAGGAGGCATATCTAATAATCCAAAGGATTAGTATACAATATATATACAACTGTCTCAGCCATCCTCTAGTCAGTTACCTCTGATCTAGAATCAGTTCTGATTCAGTTTATCACATGCTGAAAGAAATCAAACACAAACAACATGTAATAGGAAAGCAATAATCATGCTAGCACATCATAAGCAAGGAAGAAGACTCGATCTACCCCGCTCATTCTATCCTATCTCAGTCTAAAGGAACTCTCTCGCTCTGATACCACCTGTTGTGGGGACCCGGGCTCTTATTCTTTTTCTTGGGATTAAATGGATCATTAATTTAAAAACGTGGGTCAATTTTTCGCTTTTTAACATTAAATCTAATGTAAACAAACCAGCATGAGTTCTTTATTTAAATACAACATACAAACATCAAATACATGTATTACTCTGTATGTTCCCCCTAACCAGTAATAAAAGACAATACATAATAAAAGACAACTACTGGTCCATCTGCTACGCCCGAGATCTACACGCTAACACGATCATCTCTGTCTCGACCCAGATCCTGCCCCACCTGTTGTTATGCACACATACAGACATAACAACAGCCGGAAAACCGGTGAGAACAAATCCCAGTATAAACATGTAACATGCATATAAACAATCTAAACATGAAACATGCTAATATGAATGTCCTTCATATAAAATCATGAAATGTGAATCTAATCATGTCTAGACTCGACTCGACTAGAACTCTAGGGATCCCGTTGTGAATAAGACGTCACTGGCTGTCACCTACCCTCCCAATCGAGGTGCTGTACGTCTTATTCCTAGACTTCGGCCTGATCTGTATCCGCGTCTACAATAGGGGCGGTGATCTTCCCCTAAGCTGAGATATCGCCGAACATCTAGTAGTCTGCCTGATCTCCAGACTGCCCTATCTTAATGCATGAATACACAATCTGTAAACAAGCATAATGCAATGCTACACGATCTGTACACAAAGCATAGCAAGATTTGAATACAAGTTCTATAAACAAATCTATAACAATCATAATCATATCAAGGTATGAACAATAAAACAAGTATGTGATTTTGGTTGGGAAACTCAAATGTGATCTCATTTGAGTCGTAATTCCCCAAACAAAACATGTACTATACCTTTCGTCGTAGAATCGCTGTCACGGTCGTCAATACGAATCTGAAATGGAAATGTGGATACGCACTCTATCAATATCTAATCTAAATCAACACATAACCAAGTTACTACATGATCTCGATACAATTTGACGGCATAACGACGTATTTCTCGATACCGGTCAATCAAATTCTCAACCTAGACCAATATCCCATTTCAAGAATCAATAATTGATCTCATCAATACATTATACTCTCCCAAATCTGCATATAACTCAAGTTATACCACTAAAATAGCATATGACATCCGTTTTTCAATCCGGTTTCGATTCTACAGTCCTCAACTTAACAAGAACACATAATCTAGTGTAATTCATAATTTCCCCAATCTATATATTTCAAAACATGCTGGAATCAAAGAAAACTTACGTCACGTTGTAGCTAATAACGAGAGGAGCTCAAAACCGAAGTCGGATTTGAATTTGGATTGCTCAATCTCCTAAAATCACAACTACAAATGAAAGGAAGCTTGGAAAGCCTTTCTTCCTCAGAAACCTCGGTTCTTGCTGCTGAAAATGAGAAGAAATCGAGGCAACTCATATATATATACTTTGCATGTTTTGAACACATGGCTTGTTCTTTGCAATACACGTCTCGCGCATATGCGCGGCATTACTCGCGCATATGCGCCGAACCTACTGTCTCGGCAAATTTAGCACTCGCGCATATGCGCCACTAAACTCGCGCATATGCGCCAATGGTTCTAGACGCTCCGCGCATATGCGCCACTACTCTCGTGCATATGCGCCAAGGCTACTGTACATGTCGCGCATATGCGCCACTCTTTCCGCGCATATGCGCCAATGCTACTGGAGTTCTCATGCATATGCGCGCATTCCTTCGTGCATATGCGCCATAGCTTCGGCCTTACTTATTCTTTTGACTATCTTTCACATCTTTATTATACATTTCCCTTTCTTTTCTAGTCCAATGAAATACATCTACAATCATCTTAATTATCAACAAATCCATCTGATTATGATAACTAAATCTTGAGCCTTACATATGATGTTGCTAGAATTGCATATGATTCATATATAGCATTTCTACTACCGTAGAAATTATAGAATTAAAGTCAGATTAAAGAACAGATTGTTTCTGTAATTGTTATGATTTTCGAAAGATATTGACAGAGATTCGATATCAGATTTGTGTTATCGTTGAGATTATGAGTTATGTCAGTATTGATTATGAGTTCTGGTATTATATATGTGATGTTCAGATTGACGGGGTTATTCAGATTGTATTGTTATGCCGTCGAGACATCAGTATTGATATAGATTGATCATATATGATATTGATTGAGATTCATTGTTATATTGTTGACTTGGATCAGATTGTATATCGAGTTGAGTATTGATCAGAACAGATTCTGAACTGAGATATATATTGATATTGTATTTATGTGATTTGTCATTATCAGATTGATATGGACAGATTTGACTTCGAGACTTCGTCTTCGTCAGACCGGGACGACAAAGGTATAATTCATGTGATATCTGGGAAGATACAACTCAAATCAGATCTCATTTGAGTTTCCCAATAAAATCACATACTTGATTATTGTTTATCTTATGATATGATTATGATTTGTTTATAGACTTTATATTCAAATCTTTTGGAAATGAGCATGCTTTGTTTACAGATTGTTATACATTGCATTTGAGATAGGAAAGTTTGACAGATAGTCAGACTTCTAGACGTTCGGTGTATCGTTACGTAGGAGCAGACACCCTCCTATTGTAGATTACTCGATACAGCTCAGACCGAAGTCTAGGAATAAGACGTACAGTCACCCCGATTGGGAGGGTAGGTGACAGCCATTGACGTCTTATTCACACCGGGATCCCTAGAGTTATAGTTGAGTTCTGTCTAGACATGATTTGACTAGAACTGCATGTGTTTATGGATATGGTTTCATAGACTATGAAACCCATGTGTATTGCTTTCAGTTATGACAGCATGTTTATATGATTTGATTTAAATTGCATGTTTATCTGAATGAAGTTGCATGCTTATTTTGATTTGATTTCATAGATTATGAAATCTATTACTTTTGAATATGATCATGATAGCATGTTTTAAGATTTAGATTGTTTCTATACATGCTTACCATGTTTTATACTGGGATTTATTCTCACCGGAATTATCCGGCTGTTGTCTTGTTTTGTATGTGTGCATGACAACAGGTGGGGCATGATCGGGGTCGAGAAGATGATGAGAGAAGACGAGTTTAGCGTGGTGATTCCGGACTTACTGTAGATTTGGTTTATTACTTGAACTTAGTAACCGAACCTTAGACTTAGATTGTACAGTATTGTACTTTTATACTGAAATGTATTTTATACAGAGATGTATATTATTTAGATTCCATTACCTTTCGCAGATGCTTTTTAAAAAGAAAAATTTTTAGACCCTGTTTATCAGAACTGATAATTAAATCCCAACGATGATTAAGAAAATGATTAGCGTCCGGGTCCCCACAGTTTGTGATTAAACTGAACATGTTCATGTCAACCGATGTGAATATAGCATTCAAAGCCTTTGAATTATGATTTGAGTTTTGCACTTCGTCAGCAGTCCAGTCATTTTCAGGTTTTGGTCGGTTGTCCCCCTCTTGATCTGTTGCGACTGGTGGAGTCCATCCGTTGATGACGCGCTGCCACGCCCGTTCATCTAGGGATTTTATGTAGTATCGTATCTTCACCTTCCATAGGCTGTAATTAGTTCAATCAAGGACTGGTGGTCGAAGTGCTGCACTTGCAAACGTGATGTCCATTAAATATTTCTGTCAAACAAAAACAAAAACAAAAAACCAGAATCAACACTTAGTATATCAAGAGTATGCTCTGATACCACTTGTAAGGTTTATTTCGTCCGACAGATATCGCAAATAATTAAAATATCAAAATAGGATGTAAACCAGTAAATTTATATTTTATCAGAATTAGGTGTTGTCCCAGATGTTACGACATCTCGGACAACATCTACATGCAGCGGAAAATTAATAACACAAATTCACTTTAAATAATCAGATGGACAAGCTTAAAATATGCACAAGTATAAATACTTGTGCGGTGCCTTATGGCAAAAATTAATCACTAGAAAAATCAATTGTTTACAAAAACCTAACACTAGTGATTATGACAAAAATCAATTTCCTCAACAAGTTGAGAAAAAATAAAGCTTTCTAAAACAAATAACCAACGATATTAAAACGTGAACAAGAAAGCAAAACAGTGTTCCTAATCAGTAAATCTAAGAGAAGCAATCTTCAGCCAACGTCTGCTCAGATGTTGTCTTCGGATGCTTTCAACATTCAAGGCAACACTTGTTATAGGCAGCCTTCAAAGCAGCAGTTGTTGATAGGGATTTTCTCTGAAACTTTTGATCGTGCAAAGCATGCGTATGATTATGAGAGGAAGACGGCCCCCTCCTTTGTCCTAGGTTTTCCTTTTTATAGATGAGAGCCTTATTTCATAAGGAAACCTATTAAGCAAGGAAAGTAAGAGTTTTATTAGAAATAAACTCTTTGTAAACATTAAAATCATATCTTATCAATTTACTAAATCTTTTAATATCTCATTAGCTAAGGAAGACAAAATCAAAACAAATATTTAATCAATCAAAACAACAAGGGAAATATATCAAGGGAATAATTAATTATGTTAGTCGAAAAATTGAAAACATTATTTCCCTTCACAAATGATTAAAGATGAATAATTATCAAAATTTTCAATCAACAAATAATTAAATTATGTATTAAATTTTTTATAAACCTAAAAAAAATCAATCATTCTTAATTAACATATAAAATCAAAACAAACAGTATCACATGGAATAAAAACTTATAGTTGTAATTTGCATAAATTAAAGACAAATACTTTCTTAACCAAATCACCAATCACTTGCAAGTTTTAATTTCTAAAATAATATAAATCAAATTAACAAGCTACAAAATCAAAGGACAACGATATTTAATATCTTAGGTAATACCAGATTGATGCATAAAATTTTAAATAATGAAAGAAAAATGATGGGGTTTTAAATTAAAGCCATAGAACATGGTGTGGCTACAGTGATTGTGAATGGTGTAATAATTGTTTAAATCACTATAACGACAACAAATTGTCTTTCTTAAAATAAGATTAAAAATTTTTAATTTATGAAAAGATCAAGTCGGGAAGAATTGCATCATAAAATAAAGGAATTTTATTTAATTTTAATTTTTAAATTTCATTTTCATAGAAGATCCTTTAGTAGATTAATCTACAAATATAAATATAAATATAAATGCATATTTATAAAGAAGATTTTAAATAGAAATAAAGCATAATTCATGAAGAAAATTACTTACCTTACGCTTAAGAGAAATAGGAGATCATAAACTTTATTTGTTGAATGAAGAAAAGAAATAGGATTGAGATTTGGTATGGGTTAGGAATAAATAACATAATATATATATATATATATATATATATATATATATATATATATATATATATATAAATTTGGACCCCTTGTTGGGTCGGGCCCTGAGACAACCGCTTGGTTGGCCTCATAAGAGGTCCGTCTATAGATGTGTGGACGAAAATTACAAAATGGGGTTCAATACAAGACTTTCAAACAACGTTAGTGTTAGAGTAGGTGCCCGTCGAGCCAAGTGTTGGCCGAGTGTTCACAATGAAACTCTATGTATAAGCAATCTTTATTTTAATAATATTTGAAATTATTATTTTGGCAAATCTTTATCTGTATACCCATGCTAGCTGCATAGATAAAGCCCTTGAATATACGAATAGTAGAAAGAATATGAGATGCTCATATGATGAGTATCATGAAACTCATATTTGTAATACTGTATATTCTAAACGGTTCCTAGTCGATTCAGCCGCCACTAAGAAGGATATAGGTCGCTCGAGTTAGAGACTAGTATCTGCGATGTGAGTACCATGTTTCATTGGTAGGGGACATTGTGATGTCCGAACATGCAGATAGGTGCTCCTTGTAGAGTGCACTGAACAACCCTCCATAAAAGGACTTTCCAAGTGGTTCTCACTTATCGAGTGGAAAAGTCCTGGTTTATGGTTGTACAGAATTAGTCCTTATGACCCGGGACAACATTGAGACTCTATGTGCTAGAATTACACTTTGACTTGTTTACCGACTCTCATGGGGTCATCAGGTGGCAAGGTTGGGTGTTCTGTCGAAACACATAGGAGTCGATGCATTGTAGTCGGGGATTCACCGCTTACCTTCGGGTATGGATATCCTATGTGTTATCATGTGTATGTAGATCGAAATCTCTGGCCAGAGTATGGTTGTAATTATGAAAGGTGTTTCATAGATTACACCATCGATGCAACTACGACATGACACATAGTATCGATTCATTGACAACTCTCGATAAACCAATGGTTGTCGAATCGATCGGGATATATGAGTTGAAGGGACCGTACTGTACGCTAACCATAATTGAATGGTTCTTGCAGGCACTATCATGTGATACCTAGGGAATCACGTAAGCGATGCTGCTAGGCGTTTAACGTGATTGGTTGGGTACTATCAGACTTGAGTTCTGACGTTCTTACTATCAAGGAGTTGATAAGTAAGAATGGAGCAATTGGGGTATGCTCGAATAAGGACATGTTTAGTCCGAATCACATGGAGATGTGAACCCACGGCTAGTTGTATCAATGAACCATTGAGGGCCACACAAGTACTAGCTTTGTAAATCCCGATGAGAAGTAAAAATAGTTCAATGTGTTGAACGGCTTATAAAGGAGTTTATAAGCGTAAGGAAAATTAGAAGTATGACTTCTATAAAGGAGAAAATAGTTCAATGTGTTGAACGACTTATAAATGAGTTTATAAGTGTAAAGAAAAATAGAAGTATGACTTCTATGAGAGAAATATAAATTTTAATTTATGGAAGTGTTCCTAGATTAAAATTTGGCCAAGTGACTAATGTTTTTGAAAATTGTGATTTTCATAAACATTATTATGGACTAAATTAAATTAATTCAAGTGTTGAATTAATTAAACACTAGTGGGCCTAGTAGAGCCCAAATAATTAACTTAATTCAAGTGTTGGATTAATTAAATAATATTGAGTCTTGTAGAGCTCAATTAAAATAATTATTTAACTAGTGGGACTTGGGTAAATTCAAGTAATGTTTAAATAGTCTCAAATGTGTTTGAGATATTTAAATTTAGTCCAAAGTTTTAATTTGATTAAAAACTATATAATATGCATGCATGGGAGGTGAAGAGTTGGGGAATACTTTTGATTAAAATAATGGTTGGCATGCAACTTTTTGAATCAACTTTTTGCAACCCCAAGACTAGTCTCTCCTCCCTCATTACACATGTATGATGGCCGAAATTCCTACACCAATTCTCTCCAAGTTTTCTCCATTTTTGTGTTCTTCAATTGTTGAAGAATACACACACTTTTCTTTGAAAAATCCTCTTAGTTTTCTAGTGCAAATTAAGAGGGGATTTACCTAGTTAGTGGTGGGCCTTATTTTGAAAGAAAGTTTCAAGTTTTTGGAGGAGAGCTTGTAGATCTTCATGCCATTCAAGAGCTAAGGTGTTTACACCTTAGTTGGAGCCATAAAATCAATCCTTGTGATTGATAGGTAATTTTCTCAACACCCTATGCTTGAAAGTTGAGATTTTTGTATATGTTTGCACAACTAGTACATGGTGTTCAATTTTGAAAAATTTTTATACCAAAATTTCGGTTTTTCATGTTTTGAAAACATTTTGTGCTTCCGTTGCGATTTTGAACACCGTATATCGATCCCTATCAGTTAGAGCTTGCACGAACCCTCAACGTTTCACTTCTCATGCTTCTCTCATCTACCAGCCAATTCATTTTCTTTTATTCCCAACCTGTAGTAATGTTCAAGAACCATGTTACCAAGGAGAGGGCACCGAAGCCCAAGTGCGGAGTAGCATTCTGAAAAATATAAATATTCAAAAGCTTAGCACTTACCCATCAAATACAGAAATAGATTGAAATGTATAAACTCTCTCGTCCAATTTCTTGAGGTCCAAATATCGAGCAAGTTCATCAGATGAAACAGCTTCTTCAAGATCCTGAAAATACACAAGTAAATAAACATGTAGCTCATTAATAAACGTCATCTACACTTTCTTTTTCTTTTTAAATCATGGCCTTTTGGCCCTTTTACCATTTTAGTGTTGGGGAATTACACCGAAGCGATGCCAATCATGATGATAATAGTACCCAAAAATGCGAAATAAAATAATCAACAAGAACAACAAGATTTACGTGGTTCATCCAAGATAGGCTACGTCTACGGAGCACTGCAACTTTTATAACATGAGAAATATTACAACAAGTGTATACGCCAATACACTCAATATCTCACACTCCCGACCCCCCGAGTGTAACCGAGAAAATAATTTCTCTAACTCACAAAAGAGAATTCTCGCACTCAAGAAAAAAAATACACTTTTTTTTTCTATGTACTCTCTTTTTATCAAAACTGAAAAACTTTTGATTTTGGGATACTAAAAGCTCCTCGTTTAACTTTACAAAACAATCGATGCGGGATATGTTATTTTTATTATTTTAATTAATGTGGGCCCCATCCACATTAATTAAAATCTCACTAACATTTAGAAGAGAGAATGCAGAACAAGATGCTTAAACATGACTGGTTGTGTAGAATTAACGGCTTTATCCATCCAGTCTCAGATTTTGTTCCAATATTTACTAGTACTGCTATGTGGGATGGAAAGAATAGCTTTACCTGTTTGTTGGCTAATATCAGTATTGGGGCTCCTTGTAGATGATCCTCATGCCGGAGAACCTTTTCTGAAAACCCTGTAATTTTCGCGGTGATAAACATTATTCGTTATCGGTAAACTAATTATTTTCTGAAAATGTTTTAACACATACTATTATGCATCCTAAAAAGTGTTTTTGTAAGGAAAACCTATCATGCATTTCAAATGAATTTTATTGGAGTTCTCTTTTAAACTCACACGAACTTCAGGAGATTTAACCATTCTTTTTTGAAATTTTACATGGAGGCATATCTGTTTTTTTGGCAACTATTATTCAATACCTCTTTATCAAATTTTCAAGTAGGCTCTTTCAGTTTATAAAAGATTACTCGAGCTGTATATAATAGTAATTTTCTATGTTAAAGGTGGTTTGTATTGATACCTATGATTTTGTAAGTTATATATCAGATATAATTAAACTTTAAAAATAAATTCACAAAGAATCATATTTAATAAGGTGTTAATCCCTTTAAAAAAAATCAGATGTTAATCATGATATTAATAGTCACGTTTCTTTTATCCTCATTTTTCTGCTGATTGTTTTTATTTTTATGTACTAATTGATTAAAATGTACACTTAGCAAAGTTTGTTCATTTTCATTAATAGGTATTCTTCTTTCGTTTTTGTGTTCAAGAAACTAAATAGCAAGTGACATTATTGAAGTCGATATTGAGAATCTGAATCTTACTTTTATCATTTACTTTATCGTTTGTGATTTCTATGATCTATTAAGTGTTGGATTCTATAGCTTTACACAGTTTTATTGTATAAATTTTTCTTATTTATTGTAATATTTTCAGGTTTTGATCAAATCCACATTGAAGAAAGTTAGAGTCCTTGAAGCAGTTTGAAGAAAACCTTCATCTAGCTGTAAATAATACAAAAATTTATGTACATTTTTTGGGATTTTTGTAGTGCCCAAATTCAGTACACGTATAACCCATGCATCTATTTAATTATTAGATCATTTATATTTATTTTAAATGAGTTTTATGCCATGCATAAATTATGAAATGCATTATTTTAAATAATTCATGTTTATTGTGACGCACGTTAAAATATTTTTCGAGTCTCATGTTTCAGGCGACTATTCGAAGCGGGATCGAGGAAAAGACCGGTGACGATGTTGGTAATTTAAAATATGGTATTTTATTTTAAGTTGAGGATGGGGCATTTTTAATAAGTTATTAAGTTTTAATATGTTAAAGCATTATTATGTATTTAGTGATTTAAGAGTTTAAAATTTTTAAAATTGGTGTGTAATCATTTTAATTGTAGAGTTTGATTAAATTAGTGAGTGGTAACTTTTAATTAGTATTTTAATTAGTTAATTTAGCACTAGATTTCTCCTAATTAAATCACACACACGTTTTCTACACTCACACACACTAAACACGTTTTTACACACACTAAAACACACAACACACACCTACAAGTTTATTTTCAGATTTTAAAAAGAAAACCTAGGGTTCTTGTGTAAGAAACGGCCGCCCCCTCCTCTGAATTATTCCAGCATATTTTCGTGTGCTTTCTTCAAGGATTATTAGCGCCACGTTCGTCCCGGATCGAGCCTCGCACCGTCTCCGCTTCGGTATCGTCGTCACGGTATTTTTAATATCAAAAGGCACGTATAATCTGTTCTTTCTACATCAATCTTGTCATAGTATGCGTCGTGTTATTTTATGCGTGAAAATCCATGTGTGACGTTCGTAGTTTGAGCGGAAAATGGTTTGAATGCGTTTGAAATACTTTTTAGATCTGAAATCTCGTAACTCACTGTTCTGTTGAAAACTGCGATTTTTCTGTAGGGATTTTGAGAAAACTTTCAACTAGAAAATTGTACAACTTTTCGATGCCTTCGATTTGATATAAAATTCGAGATTTTTGGATGAAAATTGAGTGAGTTATGATGTTTTTCGTGGGACTGCTCAAACTGCGTTTTCAGAAAAGTTATGATATTGATGTATCCTTGAAGTTTAATTGTTGCAGGCTTCGTTGGGGATCGACAGGTGATCGTTGCTGCGTATAGGTACCTTGTTTATGTTGTTTGGGACGGTCACTAATGATTCGTTTCGTGTCAATAGGCACTAAGTTGAATCAAGAGTCATAGGAAGAAAACCTTGTGCCGAATTTTGAGTTGTGTCGTTGTCATTGATGGTTAACTGCTCTTGGGGAAATTTTAATGTTTACTTGGGTTGGTATAATTCCTTAGGGTCCTAGGAATGACTCGGGGGTGTCGGTTTATGGTCCGTACAATCGGGTCTAGTCGAGTAAGCAAAAACCCGTACAGAATTTCCGAAGATTTACTTCTCCCGCAGGTACACGGACCCACGGACGGACCCTGACACGGGGTCCGTGCCTTTGTTCCCTCAGCAGTGCCAAGTTCCCGAGGGTACACGGACCCCCACACGGACCCATTCACGGGGTCCGTACCCCTTTCCTTTCCGAGTGTCCCTTCACAGTATCTACACGGACCCTGACCCAGACCTATAGACGGGGTCTGTGCCTTTACTTTTCGACACACACACCATGCAGTATCTACACGGACCCAAGCCCGGACCTAGGCACGGGGTCCGTGTCCTCCTATTTTTGGGATACATTCTTTCATCACTTAGGATTCGGTTTGAGGTTGTATGCTAAGGTTTAATATGATGTTTTCATGGTCGAGTCATGGGAAAACTTAGAACGTCCTAAGTATTGATTGAGCTTAGGAGTAAGTATGATTTCTACGTCTAAGTTATGCTAGTTAAGTATGCAAGTTCATGTTAGTATATTGCAGCAACGGCCCCGATCGAAGTCCAACGAACCCCTCAACGCCAAGTAAGTATGTATGACGTGCAAAGAAAATATTTTAAGTTTTTGAGGTATGCTAATTGTCTTGTGACCAAATTATGAATGGGTTTGGAAGTCGGTGAACGTGGCCGAGGACCTCTCCGCCCCGTTAAATTATGAACGGGTTAGATCGTGGTTGGAAAGCGTTAAATTATGAACGGGGACCAACCAGCCCGTTAAATTATGAACGGGGATATCATGTATGCGGCAGTGGATACGTCCCTGTCAGCCCAGTACTGTGGTGTGTCTGATCAGGCGTTTATTATGTATGGGTCACTTGCTTTGAAACATCCTCTACGAAAAATGATGAAGTCATGTATGTTTTAGTATGCTCAAGTATGCAGTTATGAATATGAAAGTTTCACGTTATGGCACGTCTATATATGTATGCAAGTTCAAGTTTATTATGCAAGCTCAAGTTTCAAGTTATGTACGTTCTATTTTTAAGATGCATGCGATTTTTATTACGTAGTACTTGTTATCCCAGTTTATACGTGTTGAGTCTTTAGACTCACTAGACTTGATCGATGCAGGTGACTATGTTGATGAGGAGACGGGAGGTGGCGACCAAGGGGCAGGCTTGGACTGAGCGGGAGGCTAGACCCGAGGACCGCATACGCTATTTTAAGTTTTTAAGAAAATACATTTATACTCTGATTTTATGATTGGGTTGTGAGACTTTTCGAGACAGCTTCTCTTTTAGCAAATTTTAATTGTGATGGTTGATTTTAAAGATATTTTATGAATGATGAGTGACGACCGTGTGGATGTTTTTTTATTTAAGAAAATTTTTAATTTTTCCGCAAATTTTAAGTATGAAAATACGGTTCGTTACAGTTGGTATCAGAGCCAGGTTCTTGTAAAGGGTTACGCCTACCGCCAGTCGCAAGAAGCTCACGAAGTCACACCTCAAGTCTGTAAGTTTAAAGTTTTGCATTATATTAGGTAGTAAGCATCAAGTTATGATTTCAGTATGTGCATGTTTTAAGTTTGATTTACGTGCATCATAAAATATTGATATATGTTCATGCATATTGGGTTTACGTGTTGGGTGAATTATTGGAACAGTATGCCTCCTAGACGTTTGGTTAACCGGGAAACAAGGGATGAGAACAGGGAGCACCGAGTTGAGGACAGGGAACATCGAGATGAGGAGAGAGCCAATCCTCCACCACCTCCACCTCCAGATATGCAGCTCAGATGCTTGTTGGTATGACGCAGTTCTTCGCACAGTTTGCGGAGAACCAGGCAGCAGCAGACGCAGGGGGGAGGCCCCAACCCGAGGCGGTATATGAGAGGTTTCGGAGGATGAGTCCGAAGGAGTTTTCGGGTACTACCGACCCGATGGTCGCTGAGGGATGGATCAAGTCCAACGAAGTAATTTTCGACTTTATGGAGCTGGCAGATGCTGATAGGGTCCGTTGTGCCATCTTCTTATTAACTGGAGACGCTAGGCTATGGTGGGAGAGTGCGTCAGTGGCAGTCAATTTACAGGTGCTGCCTTGGAATGGTTTTAAGGAAGTTTTCTACTCCAAGTACTTCACTGAGGAAGTACGAACCAGACTCACCAACGAGTTTATGACGTTGCGGCAGGGGGACAGTAGCGTGGCAGATTTTGTTAGGAAGTTTGAGAGGGGATGTCACTTCGTGCCCCTCATTGCTAATGATGTCCAGGCGAAGTTGAGGCACTTCTTAAATAGTTTGCGGCCGATCTTGCGCCGTGACGTGAGGGTAGCTGGCCCTACTTCTTATGCAGTTGCTGTCTCTAGAGCTCTGGATGCAGAGCAAGACCAGCGGGATATTGAGGCGGACAGGCAGGGCAAGAGGCCCTATCAGGCTCCACCGCAGCCACACCATCAGCAGCAGAATCAGCGACCCCACTTTAAGAAACCTTATCAGGGGCCGCCAGGAAAGAAACTTTTTCAGGGACCGCCGAAGGGCAAGGGTCCCGTTCAGCAGCAGGGGGCGCCGCAGAGGCCCGTTGTTTACCCAGTGTGCCAGAAGTGCAACCGCCAGCATCCCGGACAGTGCCTATGGGGATCCGGGAAATGTTTTAAATGTGGGGCTACAGATCACGTGCTGAAAGAGTGCCCACAGTGGAAGCAACCAACCCAGGGCAGAGTATTCGCCATGCATGTACAGGAGGCAGACCCAGACACCACCCTACTGACTGGTAAACTTTCCTACCAAAGCTCAGTATTATTTTGCCTTGCATGTGGATTTTGGTTTGGGATTGTTAGTGTGCTAGTATTATTTTTCTTTAGTAACTTGAGATATTCGGTTCTTCTGTGCTTAAGGTTTATGTTAATAATTTTGGGATGTAAGTTAGTTTGTTGTGATAACGTCTCTCAGGAAACATTTTTATTAAGAGATTATCCACAACCGCATTGATAGACTCAGGAGCCACTCACTCCTTAATATCGGAAACGTTTGATAATCATCTGAACCTCAAGTCCGTTGGCCTAGACGTGAATTTTTCAGTAACAGTCCCATCAGGGGAAGAGCTGTTAGCTACCAGTGTGGTCAGAGATATCGACCTAGAACTGCATGGCCACCTAGTGTATGCAGATTTAATCCTATTGCCAATGCCAGAATTCGACATCATATTGGGAATGGACTGGCTGACTAAGAACAGAGTTCTTATCGACTTTCAGAAGAGATCAGTACTAGTCAGACCATTGGGTATGGAGCAATTTCTTTTTGAGCCAGATAGATGGAGAAGCTTCCCTCGCATGATTTCGTGCATGCAGGCGAGGAGACTGATTTCCAAGGGCTGCCAGGCCTTCTTGGCGAGTATTATTTCAGCACCGGATGTGACTACTTCATCTTTAGCAGAAGTGCCAGTAGTCAGTGAATTCCCAGACGTCTTCCCAGACGATGTTTCAGTTCTTCCACCGGAGAGAGAGGTGGAGTTTGCCATTGATCTCATGCCAGGCACGGTGCCAATCTCTAAGGCACCGTATCGATTAGCTCCAGCGGAAATGTTAGAACTCAAGCAACATATTCAGGAGCTCTTAGACAAAGAGTTTATCCGCCCGAGTTTCTCACCGTGGGGCGCACCAGTACTTTTTGTGAAAAAGAAAGACGGAAGCATGAGACTGTGCATCGATTACCGTGAGTTGAACAAGGTAACGATCAAGAATAAGTATCCGTTGCCTAGAATCGAAGACTTGTTTGATCAGTTGCAGGGAGCCACCGTGTTCTCTAAGATAGATCTTCGATCATGATACCATCAACTGAAAGTGAAGGATGCAGATGTCCACAAAACAGCCTTCAGGACTAGATACGGACAATACGAGTTTTTGGTGATGCCATTTGGACTGACTAATGCTCCAGCAATTTTCATGGATCTCATGAACCGAGTATTTCAGCCGTTCCTCGATCAATTCCTCATAGTATTCATAGACGATATTCTTATATACTCGAAGAGCCAGGAGGAGCACCGCCAGCACTTGAGGACAATATTACAGGCTTTGCAGAGTCGCAAGTTATTTGCGAAATTCAGTAAGTGTGAATTTTGGTTAGAAAAAGTAGCATTTTTGGGGCATATAGTATCTAGCAGTGGAATCGAGGTGGATCCAGCGAAAGTAGCGGCTGTCAAGGAATGGGTTGAGCCGAAGAATGCATCTGAAATCCGCAGCTTTTTGGGTTTAGCCGGTTACTACCGTAAGTTCATTAAGGGATTTTCGTCCATAGCGGTGCCACTCACTTCACTCACCAAGAAAAATGCTAAGTTTGTGTGGAGTGAGGAATGCCAGAAGAGCTTCGACACCTTGAAGCAAGCTCTTATTTCAGCGCCAGTGTTAGCCATGCCAACAGGGCAAGGTGAGTTTGTGCTTTATACCGATGCATCTAAGCTCGGATTAGGCGCAATGTTGATGCAGCAGGGTCGGGTCATAGCTTATGCATCCAGGCAGTTGAAAGTGCATGAAAAGAACTACCCGACGCACGATCTGGAGTTAGCCGCCGTTGTCTTCGCACTGAAAATTTGGAGACACTACCTATACGGCGAGAGATGTCAGATTTTCACCGACCACAAGAGTCTCAAATACTTCTTCACGCAGAAGGAGCTGAATATGAGACAGAGACGGTGGTTAGAACTTGTGAAAGATTACGACTGCGAAATTAGCTACCATCCTGGAAAGGCTAATGTTGTCGCAGACGCTTTGAGCAGGAAAGTGGCAGTCATCGCTCAATTGTCAGTGCAGAGACCGCTTCAGTCCGAGATTCAGAAGTTTGGCCTAGAGATTTATCGTGAGGGCAGAGCACCCAGACTGTCTAATCTGGCAGTCAAATCTGATTTGCTAGACCGTATCCGGGCAGGACAGTCGTCAGATGAGCAGTTACAGAAATGGAGACTGAAAGACGAAGCCAAGGGCAGTGTGCTGTACACAGTTTCAGACGACATTGTGAGATACAGAGGTAGAAGGTGGGTGCCTAGTGTTGGATCGATCAGACAAGATATATTGACAGAGGCACACGCATCTCCGTATTCCATCCACCCAGGAGGTACCAAGATGTACAAAGACCTACAATTATTGTATTGGTGGCCAGGGATGAAGAGAGACATCCGCCGATTTGTGTCAGAATGCCTCACTTGTCAGCAAGTGAAGGCAGAGCATCAGAGGCCAGCAGGATTGGTTAAGCCACTCCCCATTCCCGAGTGGAAATGGGAGAACATTACTATGGATTTTGTGGTCGGGTTGCCGAGGTCAGTCAGAGGATCGAATTCTATTTGGGTTATAGTAGACCGACTCACTAAATCAGCGCATTTTCTACCAGTGAAGACGAATTTCTCCATGACGCAGTACGCGGAACTATATATCAGGGAGATAGTCCGTCTACATGGATTCTCAGTTTCAATTGTGTCCGACAGGGACCCGAGATTCACATCGTCCTTCTGGAAGAGTTTGCATGCAGCCATGGGGACGAAGTTGCTTTTCAGTACAGCTTTTCATCCGCAGACAGATGGCCAGTCTGAGCGAGTGATTCAGATTTTAGAGGATTTGCTGAGAGCCTGCATGATTGATTTCCAAGGAGCTTGGGAGTCTAGACTACCTCTAGTGGAGTTCACATACAACAACAGTTTCCAAGCATCTATTGGTATGGCTCCCTATGAGGCGTTGTATGGTCGGAAGTGCAGATCACCAGTTCATTGGGATGAAGTGGGTGAGAGATCAGATCTAGGTCCAGAGATAGTTCAACAGACTGCAGACGTGGTGGTCAAGATTCGTGAGAGAATGAAGACTGCCCAAAGTCGTCAAAAGAGTTAAGCCGATAAGAGGAGGAGAGACCTCGAATTTGCTGTTGGTGATCACGTATTCGTCAAAATAGCACCTATGAAAGGTGTTATGAGGTTCGGAAAAAGAGGCAAACTGAGTCCGAGATTCTTGACAGAGTTGGGACACTAGCCTATCGTGTAGCCCTTCCGCCGAATCTGACCGGGGTACACAATGTGTTCCATGTCTCGATGCTAAGGAAATATTTGGCTAATCCTTCGCACATTCTGAGTTATGAGCCTTTGCAGCTTGCTCCAGATTTGTCTTATGAGGAAAGACCGACTCAAATCCTCGACCGACAGGAGCGCAGACTCCGCAACAAAGTGACTAAGCTAGTCAAAGTTCAGTGGCTGAATCAATCAGTGGAAGAAGCCACATGGGAGTCAGAAGCAGATATGAGACTTCGCTACCCGGAGTTGTTCGGTAAGATTTAATTTCGAGGACGAAATTTTTATAAGTGGGGGAGGAACTGTAGTGCCCAAATTCAGTACACGTATAACCCATGCATCTATTTAATTATTAGATCATTTATATTTATTTTAAATGAGTTTTATGCCATGCATAAATTATGCAATGCATTATTTTAAATAATTCATGTTTATTGTGACGCACGTTAAAATGTTTTTCGAGTCTCATGTTTCAGGCGACTATTCGAAGCGGGATCGAGGAAAAGACCGGTGACGATGTTGGTAATTTAAAATATGGTATTTTATTTTAAGTTGAGGATGGGGCATTTTTAATAAGTTATTAAGTTTTAATATGTTAAAGCATTATTATGTATTTAGTGATTTAAGAGTTTAAAATTTTTAAAATTGGTGTGTAATCATTTTAATTGTAGAGTTTGATTAAATTAGTGAGTGGTAACTTTTAATTAGTATTTTAATTAGTTAATTTAGCACTAGATTTCTCCTAATTAAATCACACACACGTTTTCTACACTCACACACACTAAACACGTTTTTACACACACTAAAACACACAACACACACCTACAAGTTTATTTTCAGATTTTAAAAAGAAAACCTAGGGTTCTTGTGTAAGAAACGGCCGCCCCCTCCTCTGAATTATTCCAGCATATTTTCGTGTGCTTTCTTCAAGGATTATTAGCGCCACGTTCGTCCCGGATCGAGCCTCGCACCGTCTCCGCTTCGGTATCGTCGTCACGGTATTTTTAATATCAAAAGGCACGTATAATCTGTTCTTTCTGCATCGATCTTGTCATAGTATGCGTCGTGCTATTTTATGCGTGAAAATCCATGTGTGACGTTCGTAGTTTGAGCGGAAAAATGGTTTGAATGCGTTTGAAATACTTTTTAGATCTGAAATCTCGTAACTCACTGTTCTGTTGAAAACTGAGATTTTTCTGTCGGGATTTTGAGAAAACTTTCAACTAGAAAATTGTAGAACTTTTCGATGCCTTCGATTTGATATAAAATTCGAGATTTTTGGATGACAATTGAGTGAGTTCTGATGTTTTTCGTGGGACTGCTCAAACTGCGTTTTCAGAAAAGTTATGATATTGATGTATCCTTGAATTTTAATTGTTGCAGGCTTCGTTGGGGATCGACAGGTGATCGTTGCTGCGTATAGGTACCTTGTTTATGTTGTTTGGGACGGTCACTAATGATTCATTTCGTGTCAATAGGCACTAAGTTGAATCAAGAGTCAAAGGAAGAAAACATTGTGCCGAATTTTGAGTTGTGTCGTTGTCATTGATGGTTAACTGCTCTTGGGGAAATTTTAATGTTTACTTGGGTTGGTATAATTCCTTAGGGTCCTAGGAATGACTCGGGGGTGTCGGTTTATGGTCCGTACAATCGGGTCTAGTCGAGTAAGCAAAAACCCATACAGAATTTCCGAAGACTTTACTTCTCCCGCAGGTACACGGACCCACGGACGGACCCTGACACGGGGTCCGTGCCTTTGTTCCCTCAGCAGTGCCAAGCTCCCGAGGATACACGGACCCCCACACGGACCCATTCACGGGGTCCGTACCCCTCTCCTTTCCGAGTGTTCCCTTCACAGTATCTACACGGACCCTGACCCAGACCTATAGACGGGGTCCGTGCCTTTACTTTTCGACACACACACCATGCAGTATCTACACGGACCCAAGCCCGGACCTAGGCACGGGGTCCGTGTCCTCCTATTTTTGGGATACATTCTTTCATCACTTAGGATTCGGTTTGAGGTTGTATGCTAAGGTTTAATATGATGTTTTCAAGGTCGAGTCATGGGAAAACTTAGAACGTCCTAAGTATTGATTGAGCTTAGGAGTAAGTATGATTTCTACGTCTAAGTTATGCTAGTTAAGTATGCAAGTTCATGTTAGTATGTTGCAGCAACGGCCCCGATCGAAGTCCAACGAACCCCTCAACGCCAAGCAAGTATGTATGACGTGCAAAAAAAATATTTTAAGTTTTGAGGTATGCTAATTGTCTTGTGACCAAATTATGAATGGGTTTGGAAGTCGGTGAACGTGGCCGAGGACCTCTCCGCCCCGTTAAATTATGAGCGGGTTAGATCGTGGTTGGAAAGCGTTAAATTATGAACGGGGACCAACCAGCCCGTTAAATTATGAACGGGGATCTCATGTATGCGGCAGTGGATACGTCCCTGTCAGCTCAGTACTTTGGTGTGTCTGATCAGGCGTTTATTATGTATGGGTCACTTGCTTTGAAACATCCTCTACAAAAAATGATGAAGTCATGTAGTTTTAGTATGCTCAAGTATGCAGTTATGAATATGAAAGTTTCACGTTATGGCACGTCTATATATGTATGCAAGTTCAAGTTTATTATGCAAGCTCAAGTTTCAAGTTATGTACGTTCTATTTTTAAGATGCATGCGATTTTTATTACGTAGTACTTGTTATCCCAGTTTATACGTGTTGAGTCTTTAGACTCACTAGACTTGATCGATGCAGGTGACTATGTTGATGAGGAGACGGGAGGTGGCGACCAAGGGACAGGCTTGGACTGAGCGGGAGGCTAGACCCGAGGACCGCATACGCTATTTTAAGTTTTTAAGAAAATACATTTATACTCTGATTTTATGATTGAGTTGTGAGACTTTTCGAGACAGCTTCTCTTTTAGCAAATTTTAATTGTGATGGTTGATTTTAAAGATATTTTATGAATGATGAGTGACGACCGTGTGGATGTTTTTTTATTTAAGAAAATTTTTAATTTTTCCGCAAATTTTAAGTATGAAAATACGGTTCGTTACAATTTTGCTATATTGAAATGGATAAATCCAGGATTCACTCGGATAGAAGGTACAAAAAATATGAGGAGGGTGTGAAACAGTTCATTAAAGATTGTTTACAGTATTCCCATATCGACCCCAATTTAATTCATTGTAATTGTTGCAAATGTATAAATCTTAAAAAAGAATCGATTAAGTTCATTCAATAGCATCTTTATTTCCATTGTTTTAGTAAAAAATTATGTGAATTGGATTTGGCATGGTGAGTATGCTGAAAATGATAGAGTAAATTTGAGTACCAACCAAGAGCCAATTGATAATTATCATGACTGTGACGTCCCGAAAATTTGAGGTCCACGTGAATCACATGCGTACAAGTTATTTAATTTCCTTCGTATTTCATTAAATTGTTTTAATTTTTTAAATGCATGTTTATTGCATAAATATGTGTTTTAATTCTTGGTTGTTAAGGTTTCATGCATTAAAGCTTTAAATTGTATTTCGCGCTCGAATGAGGAACGTAGGCCGGAGATATGCAGGAAAAATATTTTTACTGGATAATCATTTTTAATTATTTAATATTAGGTGCTTCTAAGTATGATTTTTGAAAACGAGCCTTGGTTACCTATTGGGTTATATTTTCAGTCGGTACGCAAATTTTATCGAACCGGGAACTTTTTGAGGGCTCGGGCAATATTTTCAAAAACGTACCTAAACAAAATATTTTTCGAGCGTGTTATTGGGCTAGACGGGTTTGTTTTTATGTTTAATGGGCCTAAAACCTTTTTAACTCATTTAAATATTATTATTGGCCCATTAGTATACAATTATATTAATCTAATCACTACACTAATCAAATCTTAAACCCCTCCCCAAGCTCATGGCTGCCCCTCCCTCTTGCTGCAGCACTTTTCAAAAGTTCTCTATCAGCAACTACCAAAATCCTCCTAATTTTCAAGAAGAATCATTCTCCGCCTCTCCGGTTCTCGGTCTACGTCTCGTTTTTTTGGTTTTTCGTTCGTTTTAACGCAAATGCACGCCTTGTATATCTTTTTCTCATCATTCGCACCATTTATATGCTGTAATATATGTAGATGCATGAGAAATTATTTATATATCTTGAGGTTTTGTTTTATGCACCCTTTTGATTCATTTTCACGTGATCTAGCGTTTGTGTGAGGGGGCTGCCAATTTTGATGTTGCTAAGGGTTGTACACGTCGAGTAAAGGGAGAAATTAAGGCTGGAGTCGAGGTTTAGTCGAGTCTTGGTGAGGGCCGATCGATCCTAGGGTGTTTATGTGATGGTTGTGGCTAAATCGGGCGTTGCTTGTTTTCGGTTAACTCACATGTGGCTAATTGCATGGGCAGTAGGCATGAGTTTGGTTGGTTTTCTGAAAATGTGTTCAACATGTGATTTGTATCACTCTGTTTCGATTTGATAGCAAATTCGTAATTTTCTGATAAGAAACGAGGTAGATATGATTTTTATCGTAAAACCGCACAAGCTGTGAAATTTCTGTGTAACAAAACCCGTCATCCTCTGTGATTTCAAATTATGCGACTTATAGGTTGGTTTTCTGGAAATGTGTTCAACATATGATTTGTAGCACTCTGTGTTATCTTTGATCAAATTCGTAATTTTCTGATAAGAAACGAGGGAGATATGATTTTTATCGTAAAACCGCACAAGCTGTGAAATTTCTGTGTCGCAAAACCCATCACCCTCTGTTATTTCAAATTCTGTGACTTATAAGTTGGTTTTCTGGAAATGTGTTCAACAAATGATTTGTATCACTCTGTGTTATCTTCGATTCGATAGTAAATTCGTAATTTCCTGGTAAGAAACGAGGGATATATGATTTTTATCGTAAAATCGCTCAAGCTGTGAAAATTCGTGTGCATATGCTGGAGATTTCCAGCAACCTTTGGGCTTGTTTTGTGGGTCATAAGTGGTCTAGAATGGGTGGTTTATAGGCTGGTCATGTAGATTTAATTTGGGAAAAATTTGGTTAAGGTTCGGGTTGATTCGGGCTAAAACCGGGACCCCTGTCCAAGTTTTAAAATGAACCGTATAAGTTTAGTAAAGAGCTTGAGTTTGAATCTAATAAATGCTTATAAATATGTTTTGGGGTGTTTAAAGGAGTTTGGTAAGCTTCGGGTCGAAATTTTGAGGTCCAAGGGTAAAACGGTCATTTTGGATTTCCAGGGGCAAAATGATCATTTACCACCCGGGTCTAGTTAGAAGTCCTGGAAGCGCCCTAAACACTATTTTACATGTTTTAAATGTTTATGTTATCACATATATGACTTTTCACGTAAATATGAAAATTACGTTGCATGCTTGATTTTAAGAAAAAATTACGTATATACATGTTTTTATTAAGTAATGAAAATGATGATATTTTTGAAGGATGTGAGTTGGTTGTGACTGACGATATATGTATATGATGATATGATTGGAGATATCGTGAGGGAAAATACCCCAGAGGGAGCCTTTTTACGGGAGAAGGCTCCAGAGGGAGCCCGATAATCGTATTTCCATTGACATGATATGATGATATGATAGGACAAAGATCAGTTGACGGGTGAGAGTGTCGTTGATGTCCTCGCCGTCCAGTACCGTGGTTATACGTAGATGGATCCATCGAATAGAGCTGATACGAAAGTCACAACTAATGAACTGAATTCAAATAAAGAAAATGTATAAGTATACGATGATTATGATGAGACATGTTTTGACACGTTATGCTTTTATACGATATGTTTACGTTTACGCTTTTAAGATCATAAAATGTTTATGCTTTAACAGACCATGATTATGCATACGATTTTATAAGATCATGAAACGTATCTCTATTACAGAACTTTTCACTGTTGCCTGTTATGTATATGTATTTGCTATAACGTTACAGGTGTGTTAAGACTTTAGACTCACTAGGTGTTAATGATGCAGGTGAACATTTTTATCAGGAGACTGGAGGTGATGTTGACTGAATGGACGAAGCTGGTGGCGCACGTTAACTAGAGGACCTTGTATTCTTCCGCAAGAATATGATTTTGTGGGAACACGTTTAAACAACTTTTTAAATGATTGATGATTTTATTTTGTTAAGGGTTTTGACCGATTTTAATATGCTTGACGTTTTATATTTTTAAACGGTAATTGTTTAGGTTGGTTGCTATTTCCAAAATTTTAACTGTAATTATTTTATTCAGCAGTGGGTTGATTTTACAAAATTCATGTTTCAAATTTTAAGTATTTATGTAGGCATGGTTTCGGCCATTTCATTTAAAAAAAAGTTCAGTAGAATTTTAAAATTAGTAGACGTTTCAATGACGACTTTGAAACCGCTAATATGTGTGAGGCAGCATACGATAATTCTACAGAAAATCCAGAAGCATTTATGAAATTTTTGGAGGAAGCACATAAACCATTGTACAATGGATGTAAATGTTACACAAAGTTGAGTGCACTTGTGAAACTGTACAATACCAAAGCAAGGCATGTATGAGTGATGCTCTATTTTCAGATATACTAATGGATTTTGGGGATATGCTACCAGATAATCACAATCTGCCATCCAAAATGTATGAGTAACAAAGACATTGAGTTGTTTGGCGTTGACTCATGAAAAGATTCATGCTTGTTCCAATGATTGCATACTTTATCGGAAGCAATATAAAGACTGTGTAAGTTGCCCTAAATGTGGATTGCCGAGGTGGAAGCTAACCTAGAAGAACGTTGAGAAGAAATGTGTTCCTGCTAAGGTGGTGCGGTATTTCCCTCCCATACCAAGATTTAAGCGCATGTTTAAATCTTTAGAGACCTCAAAAAATTTAACACGGAATGCAGAAAACACAGGATTTGCTGGTCAGTAACGTCATCCATCTGATTCACCATCTTGGATGTTGGTGGATCATATGTGGCCCGACTTCGAAAGTGAGCCAAGAAATCTTCGCCTAGCACTTGCAGCTGATGACATTAAATCCTTATAGCAACCTTAGTAGTCGGTACACTTGCTGGCCAATCATGTTGGCCACCTATAATATGCCTCCAAATATGTGTATGAAGAGGAAATTCATCATGCTAACCATGCTCATTTTAGGGCCTAAACAGTTAGGAAACGATATAGATGTCTATCTAGAGGTGCTAATTGAAGATTTGAAACGATTTTGGGAAGGAGTTGATGGCGTCTATGATGCTTATCGAAGAATTTTCCACTCTTAAAGCAGTCTTAATTGGACCATCAATGACTTTTCTGCCTATGGTAACCTTAGTGGATGTACTACACATGGTTATTATGCATGTCCAGTATGCGGAGAAGATACTTATGCAAAGCATTTGGAAAATGGGAAGAAAATGTCATTTATTGGTCATAGACGATTCATGCCACGGTTTCATCCCTATCGGAGGCAGAACAAGGAGTTCAATTGCATGAAAGAACATGGAGAAGCATCTACACCATTATCTGGAGTTACCTTTTTTGACAAGCTTTCGGACATAAGGTGTGAATTTGGAAAGAAGATTGGTGTTAAAGGTAAAAGGAAAATGAATGCAAAGGAGAATAATGTGGAAGACAGTAAAGAAAAAAAATATTTTGGAGCAACTGATTTCAGAAATGTTGGAAGAAGAAGTCAATTTTTTTCAATCTTCCTTATTGGAAACACTTGCATGTTAGGCATTGTCTCGATGTGATGCATATTGAGAAAAATGTCTTCGAATCCCTCATTAATACTTTGATGAATGTTAAAGGAAAAACTAAGGACAATGTAGCAACTAGGTTGGACATGGTTCAAGTGGGAGTTAGGCCTGAATTTGCCCCTAAATTTGGTGAAAAAAAACATATCTTCTTCCTGCCGCATGCTCATTCACAAAAAAATAAAAGTTACAAGTATGTCAGTCGTTAATGGATATAAAAGTTCCTGAAGGTTTTCTACCGAACATGAAGAATCTTGTGTGCATCTCTGAGCTGAAGTTGACATGCTTGAAATCTCGTGATTGTCATGTTCTAATGCAGCATTTCCTACCAATACTCATCTGTGATGCACTACCAAAACTATGTTACATATGCCATCATAATATTATGCTTCTTCTTCAGATATTTGTTGCAAGGTTATAGCTGTATCCAAGTTATATAAGCTGCAATTTGACTTGATTGTTATGCTCTGCTTATTGGAGCAGTATATACCTCTTTCTTTCTTCGATTTCATGCTTCACTTAACAGTCCATCTTGTTCAAGAAGTCCGATTATGTGGACCAGTTTATTTCCGGTACATGTATCCGTTCGAAAGATACATGAAAGTGCTTAAGAGTTATGTAGGCAGTTGAAAACATCCTGAAGGTTGCATTGTTCAGAGATATTCAGCCGAAAAAGCAATTGAGTTTTGTTCGGAATACCTCAATGATCTTGATCCTATTGGGGTCCCTCAATCAAATCGAAACCCCAAAACAAATGTTCCTAGATTCTTAGCATGCAAATCACCAATTACAGTGCAACAAGTTGATTTACAACAAGCACATTTGACTATGCTGGAAAATACGGAAGAAGTATCTCCCTACATAATGTAAGTGTAATGCGTTAATTAATTATTTTGCACACTGTGATTGTCAATATCTACTGTCTGACACAAATTTATATATAAATATTTACATAGTGAACATAAAACCTTCTTGAAGTTAATGTTTCAGGGAAAAAAAACACAGATGAAAGGTGGATACAAGATGCTCACAACAAGAGGTTCATTGACTGGTTTCGTGCAAAGGTTAGGTGGATGTAAAAATCTTTTTCATTAATTTTGCGTTGAACAAGTTGTGACTACTATTTTAATCACCCTATTCAAATTGAATGCCTGTCAGGTGGCTGGTGAAATAGACAGATGCAATGGTGGAACAACATCGACATTGACATGGCTGGCTCATGCACCACGTGCGCACGTCATTAAGTATAGTAGTTATGTTATAAATGGTAATTTATACCAAAGAAAGGCGCGGCATGATCAGAGAGTTTGCCAAAACAGTGGGGTTTCTCTTATTGCCAGCACCATGCTTGTCTATAGTGCAAAAGATAAGAATCCTCTGATGGCTGATGTGTCTTTCTACGGAGTTATTGAAGAAATATGGGAATTACACTATCATCAAATTCAAGTTCCTCTTTTCAGGTGTGTGTGGGTTTCAAACGACAAAAGAGTAATCAACAATGATGAATGTGGCTTAACCTTGGTCAATATGAACAAACGAGGGCACAAGAATGATGAATTTGTCCTTGCAAGTCAAGTCAATCAAGTCTTTTATATTGACGACCCATTAAAAAAAGGATGGTCAATTCTGCTCCGAATGCCAAATAGATGTTATCAGGGAGAGGATGATGGTTGGACTAGTATTCCTGAGTCTCGACCAATTGATGATGTTGATACTCATTGTATTCATGTTCATGAAAGATACTTTAGATCAAAAAACGAGGGTGCCTCAGAAACAAACAAATAAAAATGATGATTTGTACTTTTATGTCATGTTTGTTTAGGGACAAGAAAAGACATGTTATCTACTTTAAAAAATTATGTAATGCACTTTTATCATGTTTTATTTATATCGTTATTATTTATGTAATGTTTATTTTATTATTATTATTATGTATTTATGTTATGTTTGTGATATTTTAATTATCCATGTTATTGTGTATATTTTAATATTGGTTCCATTCATGTTCTGTCCTTGCAAGTCAAGTCAATCAAGTCTTTTATATTGACGACCCATTAAAAAAAGGATGGTCAATTCTGCTCCGAATGCCAAATAGATGTTATCAGGGAGAGGATGATGGTTGGACTAGTATTCCTGAGTCTCGACCAATTGATGATGTTGATACTCATTGTATTCCTGTTCATGAAAGATACTTTAGATCAAAAAACGAGGGTGCCTCAGAAACAAACAAAAAAAAATGATGATTTGTACTTTTATGTCATGTTTGTTCAGGGACAAGAAAAGACATGTTATCTACTTTAAAAAATTATGTAATGCACTTTTATCATGTTTTATTTATATCGTTATTATTTATGTAATGTTTATTTTATTATTATTATTATTATTATTATTATTATGTATTTATGTTATGTTTGTGATATTTTAATTATCCATGTTATTGTGTATATTTTAATATTGGTTCCATTCATGTTCTTATGCAGCAGAGAGCATAATAGGTCGCAAAAAAGAGGAGAAAAAAACTGAATTTGAGGAGCTACAAGAATTCAATGATGATAAGCTGCTTGGAGTTACTGATGCATAGCTGCATAGACCTACTGATGAACAAGAATGTCTTGTAGATGTGCAGAAGAATAAGAGAGAACTTACATTGATGGGTAAACTAGCTGCAGCTGCAAGATGGGGAAAAAACGAATATTGATTATGATGACATGGGGAGGCCAACATACAATGCAAATGGAAGGGCTTTACAATGATACATTGGCTCTGTTGAATATAAAAAAAAGTGGTTCTGTTGAATATGGATATTGTGTGATGAGATACATGAAAGAGATAGTTGAATCTGAAAATCCACAGTTGGAGAAGATGGTAAGTTTCTTCTTTATGATTAGCTTTTGTTTATTATTGAGATAAACTGTTGTCGTTGGGATATGTGCACATGAAATCTATATAATTATTAATTCTAGAATGCTATTAGAATTAATGGCTGAGATAATTTGTTTCCGTTGGGATATATATGCATATGGTAATATGCATTTATGATAATTGATATGTTGTTTTGCCCTTTATTTTGAAGTGTGGAATCTCCTAAAAATTAAGCTGAAATATAAAATGAAACTGGCTCCGAATAATGCATTCTCATTTGTCGATATTGTCATTTTTTTGGATGAATGATCTTATTAATCTAATGCATCTTGTATTTTTTGCATTTCAGTTTGCAGGATCAATCAAGAACCAATATTACAATCAATCTCAATATGATGAAATCAGAAGCAAATAGAGCGAATTCGTCTACTCTTATGTAGGTGCTTAAATGGATCATGTGCATCATTGTGCATTTTAGGATATACTTTTGGATATACACTTTTTGTAACGTCCTGAAAGTTTGAAGGTCCACGTAAACCACATGCATGCAAGTTATTAAATTTATTTTGTATTTTATTAAATTTTTTACTGTATTAAATGCATGTTTATTGCATGAATATGTGTTTTAATTCTTGGTTTATTAAAGTTTCATGCATTAGGATTTAAAGATGCATTTCGCGCTCGAACGAGGAACGAAGACCGGGAATATTCAGGAAAAATATTTTTATTGAATAAATATTTTAATTATTTACTATGAGGTGTTTTTAAGTATGATTTTTGAAAATGAGCTTTGGTTGTGTATTTTTACTCGTCGGGTCATATTTTTGAATCGGTACCCAAATTTTAGCGAATCGGGAGACTTTTTGAGGGTTCGGGCAATGTTTTCAAAAACATACCAAAAGAAATATTTTTCGGGAGTGTTTTTGGGCTTGATGAGTTTGTTTTAGGGATTAATGGGCTCAAAAACCCTTTTAAATCATTTAATTATAATTTAGGGTCCATTTAAGCTTAAGACTTTTATTTAATTACATCACTAAGTAACCCTAAACCTACCTAAACACCTACCAGCCGTCCACTCCACATTTCAGCAGCCTCCCTCACGCCATTTTCAGCAGCAACTCTCGGCAAAGCTTTGTTCTTTCAAGAAAACTGTCAGGGCCCGTGCACTTAATTAATATTTAATTACCACACAACAAGGATTAAATGGTGTAAACAGCGAAAACGAGTTTAAAACGTTAATTTGGGCCTACAGGAATTTCGGCATGACCTCCCCGTAAGTAGGACATCCCAAAAATCTCAAAACACAACAATAATAATATACGCTCGAAAATAACGTCAAGTTCACAACCAACCAAACAATTATCCTACAGCCGCACTGGCCAGGACTAGACACAACAAACCACAAATAAAATCCAAATCACATAAAGACATCACCATACAGCTACACAGGGCATCTCCCTGGCAAATGTATCAAACCAGTATAATATATAAATATCTGGGAACTCTGACACAAACCGACTGACTACTGGGTTCCACTCGCTGACGCTCCACCAGACGCGTCAAAACCCCTGGAATGACCTGCTATGGCATCAAAAACAACCACAACATCAAAAGAAAACAGGGGTCGGACCCCAGTACGACAAACCAGTAAAATCATGACGTAAATAAAAGACATGTAATAATATCAAGTAAATGCAATGCTATGCGATGCATGAATGGTAGCAGTGGAATAACTGATACCAAATGGAGTCCAAACGAATAGCATCATCAACAGTAACAGTGGCCACCCGTGCCAGGAATGCAGCATCAAATCGCCGCTCGTCCATGCACGTAGCATCGGGAATGCGAGTAGCTAAGTCGCTCGTCCCTAGCTGTCATCTGGGAATGTGGCTAATCCTAATCCACTCGTCCCTCTGATGACTCAATATATCTCAACAGAATCAATCATAAATAGCCGTCAAAGGAGTCAAGGCTCAATATGTTATGCCAATACAATTTATGCATGAATGCAACAATATAAACATTCAATGCACATCATAGCAAACAACATTCACCGAATATTCGTACACGCCAATATAACCGTCATAATGATATAGGTTTGAGCGTACCTCAATTACAACTTACAATACCCCGGTAAATCTTAAAGGCTATCGAATGAAACTCGTCCAACGATAAAACCTACAATAAAAATTCGCTATCTATATCAATACAACGCATACCAAACGACTAAACCAAAATAAATCGTCTCGATTAAAAGTCGAATTCTGGGCAGCCTATTAAACCCATACAAATTCTGAAATTCCAAGTTTAATACCTCAAGAAACGAAGCTTAAACACACAATGGTGAACTCGCGAAGATGGCTCGCCGGAAAAGTCGCCGGAGTTACTGTTCACGCCGGAAACCTAGCTGGAAATTAGGGGAAAAGCTTAATACTACACTTTTACCAACTAACACACCAAGAACAACCAAGAATCGAAGCCAAAAGCTTACCCAAAACCAAATCGAAACTCACGCACCTAGCTGCTGGAAATCATGTCAAATGAGCTCAATACCTTCCAATCTTTAGCAAGAAAGAAGCTAATATAATGGAGGAAGAAAGTTTGCTAAGCTGCTGCGCTAAATTTCTGGCCGCTGGAATGATTCACACTTGCTGCAGAAACAGTAGAGAGACGACGAGCAAGGCTGGAGAAGAGTTTCTGGAATGAGCGATCTCATTAACTCAAATGGGTTGGGGTTTAAATAAATAAAATAGGAAATGGGCTGGGCTTACTTATTTAGATATTGGGCCTCACAAAAACCCTTCCCCGCTCCTCCGGTGTTAATCCTACGTGCGCATATTCAAGTTTGCTAGCATATAATCATCAAGGCATGTAGAATCTTTCATTTTTCGCATCGATCTTGTCGTAGTAAATATTTTGATGCATATTGTATGTAAAAATCCGTGTGTGCTATACCAAGGTTTGAGCAATAATGTTTGAAACAATTTTAGAACAAATTTTAGATCTCAAAACCGAAATTGTTGTCATTTCGATTTCTACGAATTTTTTATCAGTTTTCTGGAAAACTTTCAACATATAAAACATAGTACTTTTTTATATCTTCGATTTGACAGTAAATTCGTAATTTTTGGACAAGAAACATGATCATTCTCGTGTTACTGCTCAAACTGTGATATTATAAAAATGTGTTTTCATGTTTTCTTCAGATTTATTGGTTGTAGGCTTCGTTGAGAACCGTCGAGTGGTCACTGCTGCGTCTAGGTATGTCATGTGTTGTGATCAAACGCTAGTTGGTGTTTCGTTTCGGGTCGGTAAGGTTTTGGTTCAATAGGAGTCGTAGGGAAATGAATTATGCCAAATTTTGGGTTTATGGGATTGTGATACATTGTGGTTGCGTGTCATTGCTTGGGGGATATTTGGGGCATTTGTATGGGTTTGAGTCAATGCCTTAGCGTCCTAGGATGAGTCTCGATGTGTTGGTTCCAGTCGGTTGGGCATGTCTTAGAGTTTGGATCAAGAATCATTTTTGGGGAAATGTTTCGCAGGTCGGGCACCGTGGTGCTGTCCTTGTGGCACCACAGCGCTAGTGATCACAGGTCAGGCACCGCGGCGCTGTCCTTGTGGCACCGCATCGCTAGCTTCTCGATGTTTGTAGCGCTGCGGTGCTGGCACACGACGCCTAGGCGCTTACCAGCGCCACAGTGCACGGCGCCTAGGCGCTAGTTCAGGGTCTTTTGAGTTACTATTTTAAGTAATATTGGTCCGTGTCTTCCATTTCTTGGGAAATGTTTATACTTCATATCATGATCAATTCGAGGTTCGATGTCATGGTTAAGTTTGATGATTAAACATGGTCAATCTCGAGTGGTCTAGAAGACCATAAGTCATTTAATTACTTCGGGAATGAGTACGATTGGTACGGTTAAGTTGTGGAATGCAAGTTACATGAATAATGTGTTAGTAGGTGCAGCAGTAGCCCAAGTGAGATCTAACTGAAGCCCTCAACGCTATGTAAGTATGTTTGACTGTGCATAAAGAAATTTTTTATGTTTTGATGTATGCTAATTGTCTTGTGACCAATTATGTTACGGGTTTGGAAGTCGGAGAACGTGTCCGGAGACCTCTCCACCTTGGTAAAGCATGACCAGAGACCAATCCACCCGGTTAAGCATGACCTGGGATCTTATGTATGTGGCAGTGGACATCTCTGCCAGCCCAGTACTGTGGTTTAGTCTGATCAGACGCATTATGTTATGGGTCACTTGATTTGAAACATATCTCTACGCAAAATGATGATGATTATGCATGTTTAACTATGTATGTTACAAGCACGTTTATGAAAATGTTTATGAACTGATGGCACATCTATGTTTATGTAAGTATATCCAGAGTTTACGTATGTATGTGTTACTTTGAAATGCATGTGGTTTTATTATGTATTATTTGTTATTCTTAGTTTATACATGTTAAGTCTTTAGACTCACTAGACTTTATCGATGCAGATGAGGACAAGTACGAGGAGATGAGAGGCGGGGACCAGTGAGTTGGCTCGGACGGTGCGGAGGCCTAACCTGTGGACCGCTTAAGTTTCAAGGATTTTGTGCATGTTAAACTCATATACTCTGATTTTTAGAGAAATTACTTTATGTTGTTTAAAACAAGTACTTTACAAGCTCGTTTTTATTTCAAATATTTAGTCATGTATTTTATTTATATTGCAATTTGAATGATTATTACTTAATTAAGAATTTTTTTTTTATTTTTCGTAAATTTTAAGTAGTTTTAAAGTACGATAAGCCACAGTTGGTATCAGAGCGGTGTTCTTGTAAAGGGTTATGCCTACTGCCGGTTGCGAGAAGCTCACGAAGTCACGCCTCAAGTTTGTAAGTTTAAAGGTTTTAAATGTTTTTTATGCTATCACTTGCATGTTTATATGATATACATTCTACGGTGCATGTTTATCTGTCATTATGTTTTGAGATCATATGCTTTAAAATTTTTTATGCATGTTACGTTATGAAATGAGAAATTATATGATTTTCATGCATGCTGGTTGTGATGAAATTGGACATGATTAAGATTTTGGCTATTGGGCATTAAGAAATGTTGAAAATGATTTGACTATATTAATTTTTGGGTTAGTAGTACTGATGTTTTATTTATAGGTCATAAGTTAATCTTGAAAATTATGAGTGCTTTTGAGGGATGTAGGTTTTCTAAGAAAATGTTGATGATTCTTGGTTACTAGTTGGGTTAATTTTGAGTATTTTATATAAGTAATACTGATTCGAAGACTACAACAATCTTTAGAGGTATAAAAATGTATGACTTGGGATTTAAAGTATTGATGGAAATTTAAGATTTGGTTATGGGAATTGAGTTTGGGTTTAATAAGCTTAAAATTATTGAACTTTATGCTACGAGAAACCTATAAAACAGAATTAAGAGCGCCAAAACCTTATGGACAATTGTGGAATTTTTGTAATTAAGGGTCAATTGGATAATTTTCGAGGAAATTAGCAATTAATTTTTACAATTGATAAGAAATTTTGGGGACTAGTTTAGCAATAAGAGAGAATTGAACGGTTTAAATGATAGGAATTTTCGGTGGTTTAGGCTTGAACGATATTTAAAACCTTTAAATATCTGGGTTATAATGTTGTAAGGAATGGTAATCAAGGGCATGGTAGGATGAATCAATATTGGGCTTGAAAATCTAAGCGTTAGTAGAATAATGTTGTGGCAAATTAAAAATTTAAAATGCTGACAATTTAAGGTAAAGTTGATCAATTAGTTAAGTTATAAGATTAAACATCAAGTTAACTTATTTTTGGGGAAACTTAATGTTCGATGTATCTTAAGTTTTTATCATGATCTTAAGAGTTAAAGTTATATCTTTGTTAGGGTTAATTTTTTCTAGAAAGTTGGGTATCATGATTGATGGTTAGGTTACTTGATAGACGCATGTAAGAATTGAGGTAGACACCTTGTTTTGAGAAATTTTTTAAAGTCATTAAGAAACTTGACACTAAGCGGATATGTGTGTTGAAATTATACTATCTGTTACTACTTGGGTTGAGTAAGCTTGAATTTCAAGTTTATAAGATAAATGTTCATACGGAAATTTTGGGTGAAATTAAACCAAAGAGAATTAGTGTGTTCAATTTTTAAAGTCATTAAGAAACTTGACACTAAGCGGATATGTGTGTTGAAATTATACTATCTGTTACTACTTGGGTTGAGTAAGCTTGAATTTCAAGTTTATGAGATAAATGTTCATACGGAAATTTTGGGTGAAATTAAACCAAAGAGAATTAGTGTGTTCAACATAGGTTGCCAATGGACGAATATTAAGATTTTTGTCAAGTAAGAAATCTAAAACCATGATATGGGGATTCTAGAACTCTATGGGTTATAAGTGAAGTTGATTTATTAGAGTTAGTCTATCATTAACAATGGAGAACTTATTAAGTTTTATACGCTATTATTAATTAAGAATTTAGGATACGTAATAATGCGACATTTGTTTCAATGAGGAAAGACCAAGTGTCTTAGGCCTCAAATATATTGTAATTGGGAAGGAAATAGTTTAAGCATGTAATTGATCCTAGAAGGGTTTTACTAATTAGGTAGAAGATTGATATTGCATGTTTTGGGTTTTATAGATTAACACTACTCGAATTTATGATTTGCAACAATTTTATATTTTGGATGTACTGGTAAATAGTTATATTACGTAATTTTGGTGTCGTAAGGTAAAGATTCAATTCAAGGATCTTAGCCTAATATGATTATGGGGTTGAGGTAAGGTTTAACTTTTAAGTGTATTACCAAAGATAGAAGGCGATCAGTAAATTTTGGTGCTCATGTTTCTTAAGTTGAACTGCATAAATGCTAATGTAATAGGTCGATGAACATTATGGGTATAATATAAGAAAAGTAAGGCGCGATAAGTTTGGACATTCATCTCTAGTATGAGGAATTGCGAGATAAGTCAAATTTCGAGGTCATAGTAGAATATAACTAAGTCACCATAAGTCGTCTTAAGTTGCGATTCACAAACGAAGATTTTGGCAAGAAATTGAATTAGGATTGAGGAGACATAATGAAACGTTCACTACTCAATATATATATATATATATATATATATATATATATATATATATATATATATTAAAATACTTTGCACCATTTTAAAAATTAAACAACCAACTATATTTGAAAATCCAAAAAAAATAGTTCAAAACATAAAATCGTCAAACGTTTGCAAATCCTAACTTAACAATAAAGCTAAACCTATAAACCTCTCAAAAACAACTCAAAAGTAATATAAAAGTTATAAAAATCTGTAACATAAACTTTAAACCATAAATCTTAAACATAAGTGCAGAAAAACTAGCGCTGATTCTCGGCTTATGTGCACCTTCAGTCCAGCAAGATCAACCATCAAGACCTCCCTCGACATTAACATCATGCTCACCTGCATTGATCACACCTAGTTAGTCTAAAAACTCAGCAAACCATATTATGATAACTAATAATACGTATACAATCACATGCAATAGTAAAAATACTTTTACTTAAAATAACATTTCAGAATCATGCATAAACTTAAACATTTTTCATATCCTCATAAACATATTCATATTCTTCAAATACGCATACGTTTTTCTTTCGTTGAATTCAGATCGTTAATTGTGACTTTCATATTAGGGGTCGATGGATCCATCTACATGTAACGACAGTACTGGGCGGCGGGGACATCGGCGGCACTCTCACCCGTCAACTAAGCATCGACGTTACGTATTAACATATCATCATTTCATCGTATTAGTCACAATTAATTCACTTCCTTCAACATTTCATATTTTCATCACTTTATAAAAATCAGACATATAAATATCATTTTTCTTTTGAAACCAAGCATGCAACATGTTTTTTAGCGTTAACGTTTCATCATAAAATTTCATAAACATTTAAAAATAACCATTTTAACATATAAAACAGCATTCAGAGCACTGCCATGACGTTTACTTATTTTCAGGTGTAACATGATCGTTTTAACCCTAAACGTAAATTTTCTCGATTTTGACTTTTTCTTACTTTCATTGACTCTAAACCATCACAAATAATTATTTAAGCTTAAATTAAATTTCTCATATTTTTATTTAGCTTAAATTATAGGCTTTCTAACTATTCTTAAGTATTAATTCGCGGAGCGTTTAATTCCAGAATTAATTCAAACTTTAAATATAAACTTTTTATATTTAATTAACCCTCGTGAACCATGATTCGACCCCCGTTGAACCACGTTTCATGTTTCTTCGATTGAAGGGTCTTCGATAAATTTTTGAATGTTTGGCCTCCTTAGCATGATAAAACGAAAGGCTTCGTGTGAGCCTTTTTCTGCTGCTTCTGGTGTTGCACTAAAACAATACGGTTCAGAATATCTCCTATGGACAAATAATCATTTTCTTTCCATGTCTCATCAACTGCTTCCTGAATCTAGGGATGTAAACGATCCAAACCAAATCAAACAGTAGCAGGCTTGAGCTTGGCTCGTTTAAGATTGTTTGAGGCTCGAGCTCGGTTCGAGCTCGATTCAAGCTTTTATTATCAGGCTCAAGCTCTGTTTTTATTGAAATTACTAAGCTCGAGAAAAGCTCGAGCTCGGCTCGTTAAAAGCTCGTTTATCATGTTAATCAAGTCTGGCTCGAGCTTGATTCATTAATAGATCGCTTATCATGTTTAACAAGCCTGATTTGAACTCGGCTCGTTTTCGAGCTCGTAAAGCATAGAATTGATCTCGAGTTTGAGCTCGATTCGAGCTTGTTAAAAATTAAAATATCTATGAACTAATTTTAAATCAGACATAAAAATATAAATTCATTCATAAATAACCAAAACGACAAAAATAACAACTAAAAAACATAAACTCATTATATTATTGAACATCCCAAAATAATACATCTAACATCCATATAAAAAATATTCGTCATATACTAATATCACGATATAAATAATATTGCAACAACTACACTCCTTTAATACTCCATTCGCTGTGTTCCAAATAAATTTTATTTTCTAATCAATATAAGTTCATTATATTCAATATAATATTTTAGGATAATAATTTGTAAAGTTATTCAACGTGTATATGACTTAGTGATGTAAATTTTTGGGAAAAAAGAATAAGTTGGTGTATTTTTGTTAATTTATTATATTTTAAAGAACAATTTAGTATAATGATATGCAAGATAAAAAAATGTAATTGTGACTATGTGGTGTAAATTCATCTTTTTCAGCTATTTTTTGTGTTCAATTCCTTATATTGACATTAGTGCTAATATTTTTATTTGTCAACTCAACAAATGAGCTAAGTTCGAGCTTGCGAGCTACCTAAACGAGCTCGAGCTCGAGCTGACGAGCCACCAAACAAGCCGAGCTCGAGCTTGAGCTCGCGAGCATATTATCGAACATTTTTACGAGCATATTATCGAACATGTTTGTGAGCTCACTAGCCGAATATCCTTAGGCTTGAGCTTGGTTTGATTAAATTATCGAGCTCGAAATCGAGCTTGAGCTTGGCTTGATATGATTAACAAACGAACTCAAACGAGCTTTTTATCGAGCCGAGCTTCGAATAGCTCACAAACGGTTTGATCCATTTACATCCCTACCTGAATCCACTTATGTAATTTTGAAATTTCTTGGAAGCCGAGTAATGTGGTATAAACTGAGGCAAGAGCCACGAATTCATACCATGTCTTGACCACCTCTGGATATGTGTTTGATTTCATCCATATCCTGTTATATTTTCATGCTACATCAACCCGAATTGTGGCTGAGTTTATGTATATTCTTGTTTTCAATTTCTCTTAGTTCTGTTGGAATACTTGAAATGGAGAAACTGCAGATTCATTAGTACCAACTTTATATTTACTTTTGTCTGTATGAGGTCTAAAGTTGATCTCTCCCTCTTCAATCCCCGAGGTGAAGGGGTTAACTTAAGACTTGAGATGAGAATCTGGGGTATCAATTTTTGTTTTGGCCGACTCATTTGGAAATGATCCTGACTTAACATTTGTGCTAGGGGTATTTGAATTTCCGTCTCCAGGTGTAGAGTCATGTACTCGAAAACTCTCTATTTGGGAAACCAGTGGCTTCTCAATACCTTGGAGGATAGACCTTTGTATTATAGACCATAGCTGGTTATAAACATGTAAACATCATGTAATACGACCAGAGACGATTCTTTTATCAGCATGTTATAGCCTACCCACAACTTATGCATTTAGGGCAAGCTTGTTGAACTCGTTTTGAAGCATTTCAAGGTGTTCCCTCAAATACATCTGCATTTTTATGATGGCATCGATACCACCGTTGTCTATCTCTTGTCATGGGATCTGCAATAATATTTTCATGAGATTTAATAATCATAATATCAAAAATATAATTCTGAAATAAAACTTGCCACCTTAAGAGTCTAGCATTCTCAGTTTGGATTTGATTATATTCTTTAATAAAGCTTTTACTTGGATATGATCAACATTCAAAGGAAATTTCTTTACTACTAAAAATAATGACAATTTTTCAAAATCCCATTTTACTGGATAAATTTCTTTTTAATTGATATGATATCTTGTGGCTTTTACTTATGAGAATAGACCATTGCATTACCTGCATGGTTGTTCTCCTTTCGGTGTGAGCTTTGTTAAAACTGTTGCCCACCAATGATAACTGACATCTGTGTATAAAATATCATATCATCTTCATCTTGAGGGATAACCATTTTTGGAATATTTTACAAATATTTTTTTAATTGACTAAGCCCGTGTGTTTTTCTGTCCATATAAATTTTGCATCTGTTTTCAATAATGGACTAAACACTTTTCTGTGTTCTGCTAGGTTTTTAATTAACATCCCAACAAAATTAACAATTCCTAAGAAACTTTGAAGTTGTTTCTTTTCCTTTATACATCTGAAAAATTTGCGCCTTTTCTATTATGTGTTCTTGCAAAATTATTCACGACTCGTCAATTTCTATTACGAAGAATTCAATCTGTCTTGTGGCAAAGACTGCTTTCCTTTCAGATAAAACCAGTCCCTCTTTCTTTTAAAATTTAGAGAAAATCTCTAAGTGTTTGATATGTTCTTCTATATTTTTATATGAGATTAAAACAGCATCAATATAGACAAACATAAATTTGAAATCTTCCTTAAATAGATTATTCATCTTCCTTTGAAATATCTGGGGTGAATTAGCCAATCTCATTGGTAAGAATTCCCGAATATCGTGTTTTTGTGGTGTGGAGAAAGCAGTGAATTTCTTGCTCTTTTCCTGCATCCGGATTTGATAGAAACCAGATTTACAATAGAATTTAGAGAATATTTTGGCGTTGCGTATGCAACTGATTAAATGTTCTCTACTAGGTATAAAATGCCTATCAAAATACGAGATTTTATTAATTTCTTGATAATCAATAACCAACCTGGGTTTGTTTCTTTTGATCTCACCATGATTTCTTACCAAAAAACCTGGACTAATGTATGGTAATATTCATGTTTTAATTAGTCTAATGTCCAGATGTTCCTACATAATAATCTGCATATTCTTTTGATCAACTATGTTCATCAGTATAGGCTTGCATTAGAAAAATTCATACTCTTTGTCTTCCTTGATTTTTATGTTGGCTTTGAGTTAATTTTATCCCACCATGTCAATGGATCTTCATTGTAATTTTTTCTGATCCTTTTCTTGACATCTTCTAGGGATACTTTTGATTCAAACTCTACATCATTTTGGTGTAGTGTTATCTTGAAGAAAACTATTTCTTCTGGTTGAAAGTCTTTATCTGCTCTTAATTGGAGCATTGTTTCTCCAAACCATCTATAAATCTTCATTTTTGGGTTCAAAAGTTTTCCTTCATCCCAACATTTGCTGTGAGAAACTAGATTGACAATTTTCTATAAATGTCTCTATTAGCCTTTGGACTATAACTTTGTGATCAGATGGTATTGTGAACATTAATCTTCTAGTATCATTTTCTTGTGTAAATGACTTAAAAAGTTTAGGAAATTGTTTCCTAATAGAGTGTCAGATCCTGTATTATGAAAATAAATCTGTTTTGTTTTTACCTTTTACCAAGTTGTTTGTCCATCCTCTTCGATTAATATTTTTGTCATCTTAATTCATTTACATAAGATTAATATTCTCTTGGAGAATCTCGTCCGACAATCTCAGGTAAATCCTTTTCCAATTATTTTGGAAAAACTTCTCTTTTTGTTGTACTAATTTCAGCTCCTGAATCAATATAGGCATTAAAAATTTCTACTTTATATTGTTCATATAACATCAATACTGGGATGTATATCGAGAATGGGCTCGTGGCTATTGGATTTTCTACATTCCATCTTCTACCATGAATTCCATTCCATTCTCCAGTCGTTTCCAGGGTTTATGTTCCTCGAGAAACTCTAACCCTAGAACCAATTGATCTAGTTTTTTCCTTGGATTCCTTTAATGTGAACTTCCAATTCTCCGATATTGATGATACATTGGTAAGTTCTTATCATATGTTGTTCCAAATAGTATATAGTATTATAAGAAAATTGATTTCTTTGTCTTGTAATAGCAAATACTATTTCGATTTCCCTCCATATTTCCGAACATCTAAGTTCTCCTACTGTTGAAAAACTTTTTGTTCTCAGATGAACTTCTTGGACATGGGTTTTTCCCTACCTGCAACTCGTTATTCTATTTTGTTGAAAGGGTAATCTTCTGGGTTCCAGTCTAAGATTTTAACTCCTTAGTAGAATCGATTTGTCTTGGATTTGGATATCTGTTTTCTGCATTAATGGAAATTTAATTTTTTCTGGATAAATGGCCTAAGCAACTTTTCCAAATATCTCTGGTATTTCAATTAAATCATTTCTAATAAAGAATTATGAATGATGTATATTAGATAGAGCATGTGAAATTTGATCGGTAATATAATATGGTCTATTACCCTATTTCATCTTGAAGGTTACCCAATATTGCATCTTGAAGGTTACCCATTTGTTTATCGCATATAGCAATATCAATGCTTGACTTTAAAAATAGCTTTTATCATGATATGGATTGCTCCGATACGAATCTAGGACATAGTTCGTGCTACTTCTATTTTGAGTTTTGTAATAGTCCTTAATTTCTTCAAAAGGAATTATGCACTTTCATTCTATTTCCCGTAAGTTCCATTGTGATTGTCATTTCCCTTCTGGAAATTTTATATACTAGATTATGCTTTCTGTTTCATAGGCCAAGATTTCCTAAGAGCTTTTCTACCTTTCCTGTAGATAATCCTTGATATCTCAATAGGCTATGATTTTTTCTCATGATCTTTTGGACCATGTTTTGAGATATTGTTAACTGACTAAAGAATTCAGACAAGTCTTCATATGTTTTGTGTCAAAACACCTCGTCTTCAGTCCGATTTTGATTCTGTTACATCAGATTCTTCATGACTCAAGACTTCTTCTTCATATATACTTTGGTATAAGGTAATATCCTCAAACTGGTAAACTGAAACAAGATCTTGGTAATAAACTGCCTCTTCAATATCTGGGGTCGGATCGAAGCGTTTTATTCCTCTTTTTTCATTTTTTGGATAGTTGGTCGAGATATGTCATCTTGCTCCTCATGTCCAGCAATTACAATCTCTAAAACTTTCTAGCTCGGGTGTGAGCTCTTCTAAAATTTTTCTTTGTAGGTTTTTTTCCCATTCTTGAAGATGTGATCGATGCTTGGATGACATCCTACTTCTTGATGTCAACTTTTTTGCCCATATTTGTAAGATATGGACTTCTGTCTGGACCATACTGTTCTTGGTTTCCAAGAACTTTTTTCAAATTTTCCACTTCTGGCATAATGATGGGATTTAAAACTCTTCTTTTTTTGTCTTTGTGGCTTACTTCCAATAATTCTTATAATATCATTTTATTTATAACACAAATGAGTATGTTTGCTAATAGCCCTTAATCGTTTGTAATTCTTTTGTAATGATGTTGATAC
The DNA here is from genome assembly GCF_022965805.1 of Primulina eburnea. Classification (NCBI taxonomy): domain Eukaryota; kingdom Viridiplantae; phylum Streptophyta; class Magnoliopsida; order Lamiales; family Gesneriaceae; genus Primulina; species Primulina eburnea. The sequence continues at coordinate 37,962,127 of NC_133107.1, read as the reverse complement.
CATTCTGTCAATTTTTCTTTGAGAAAAGAGGCTCTTCATGTCAAAGTATCCGGATTGCCAGAGATATATTATCTAATTAGCATTTCTATCCAAAGATTTGGCATTTTGGCGAAGAAAAGTTGCATTGCTATATTTTTTTCGACCCTTTAATTTCATCTATATTTAGTAAATATTATAATATATTTATTCACTAAATAGATGTCATGTAATTCAAGACTATACAGATATTGAGTATATTTTTTCTTCTCTGTATCTTGACTGCTGAAATAGCCTCCCCCCTATAAATTATGCTTTAAATAGGGTAGCCATTCTTCCAGTCATCTCACTGAGAGATTTTCAGGCTAGGATTGACTCTTTGGTTTTTACCGAAGTCGTGTTCCATGAAATTTTCACTGATCCCATAAGACTCATTTATAAAATTTTAATGAATTCTTTTCTGTCGAGATCAAGTGTTCCTGCTATGATTCTTATAGTCGATGTCCAATCATTTATGAAATCTTCTCTGTTTTTGAAATATAGTACATCAAGGTTAAGCATAACCCCATAAGAATATATAGGTTCAAAAACAAAATTTTCCATAAGGTGTTTAGTGCAAGAAAATTTGACTTCTCCTTCACCTAGTTCTCACTGGGTGAGCTTCTCCACCAACATGAAATTTGTTTGGAGTCCTCTCATATTTGTATTAAGAAACCTCACACTTTTCCTTAGTGGTTCATGAGAAGATAACTAGGTTATTGTGGGACCCATAACTCCTAATCGTGATTACAACGTAATTTGATTAGGCTTAATTAATTATAGGAGAAAACGAGTTTAAATTTTCTTTACAATGAGCCCAAAACATATAATTTGAATACTAAAAATAGTATTTCATATCACATCATATGTGTAGTATCCCGATGCCTAATTTGAGTTAATTATTGGATTAATTATATTTCGGTGGGATCGGAAGGACCGAACCGGGTTCGGATCGTCCGAATAGGGTTCGGATCGTCCGAAGACAGGTGGCTGGACACGTGGAAGACATGCAGAGTTCGGATCGTCCGATCAGGGTTCGGATCGTCCGATCGTTGTCTATAAATAGAGGCGCGAGGCTTCACTTTTTACTCGCCAATTCCGAGTGTTCCAGAGCGTTTTAGTGGTTTCTGATGGGTTTCTAGCCTTTTCCCGAGGTTTAGGCACTAGCGGGGAGCTACTGGTTTTGTAGCGGAGCTGTGCTCTAGTTGGGAGCTAGCGGCATCAGTGGGCTGACTACGGACGCAGGCTTGATTCTAGGGCTGATTTCTAGGATGTACTGGTTTGAGGTACGAAAGTACTATCCGAGATAGCAGGATTGAGTATGCTTTACTATGTGTTGCATGTTTATATGTTGCATTATTATCTGTCATATGATGCATGGTTTATTATGCGGCATTTGCATAATCATGTTGAGCCTGATTATCTTTGAGATAGCCTGTTGAGAGGGTGCTCAGCCCTCGTTTGTTGTGGATGGTTGGATCCCGTTGGCCGACGGTGGTCAGGTCACCGGTATATCCACAGGTTTATTTTGGTATGGGAGCCACCTCCTGGTGCGACGGCGCAGAGTGCTACATACCTTGACGTCATTTACCTGAGCAGTATTTCGATATACCCAGATCCTGGTATCCAGTACATTTTGCATACATGCATGTCATAGTCTTGTATACTCATGCTTTCGGTGATGAGCGTTTTATGCTCACGTCCTCGGTTTATCTCTGTTTTGGACACCCTATTCGATGGGGCAGGTCTCAGGTTGGACGGTCCAGGAGGGAGTGGACAGGGAGCTGACAGAGGTTGACTTGTAGTTATTGGTATTTGTTCTTGGAATTTAGTTCGATCTGGTTGTTTAAGTATTTTGTACTTACAGATTCGATTGGGTTGTATTACTGTTTTTCCGCTGTTTTACCTGATTCAGTTTTAATGTTAATTTTGCATGCTTAAGTTCTGATTAGTAGGTGATTCTGGAACGGGTCACTACATTTATGGTATCAGAGCATGCATTAAGATTTTGGGATTTAGAACTGTTCTTTTGGGTTTAATCTCTGGTAACTTTTGTAGCTAAAAGATGTCTGGTTTTGACGACGATGCTAGTAGTCATGGCAGCGTTGGACGCTGGGGAGACCACGACGATCGGGAGCGTCGTCGAGAGCATCGAGAACGTCGTCAACACCGTCGTGATGAGCCTCGGAGTTTTAGTATGCATCGGTTCTTGCAGATGGGGCCGAAACCTCTTTCGGGCGGTGAGACTCCGGATGTTGCGGAGAACTGGCTTGAGAGGATGGAGAGCTGCTTCAAGACTTTTCAGTGCTCGGCGGAGCAGCAGATTGATACCCTTGATTTCTTGCTGGAGGGTGGTGCGCGCAAGTGGTGGAGGTCTACCTCTGCACCGATAGTTCAGCGACAGGGTCGAGTTCTTTGGGCCGATTTCCGAGCCGCTTTCATGTTGCTTTACTTTCCGCCAGCTCTTCTGCAGACCAAGGCGATTGAGTTGATCAATCTGAAGCAGGGAAGTTTGTCTGTTGATGAGTATCAGCAGAAGTTCTTTGAATTGCTTCCGTATGTTCCGCATGTCAGTGACAATGCTAGTGCCAAGTATAACCATTTTCTTCAGGGCCTCAATCAGGAGATTTATGATCGGGTTGTTGTCTGCGATGATCCGACATCGTATGAGGGCCTTGTGAATCGTTGTCGCCAGGCTGAGGGCAGTTTGCTGAGAGGTCGAGCCATGCAGTCTGCTCGTCCTACTAGTTCTTTGGGTCCCCGCGCCCAAGCATTCAAGAAAGCTGGATCTACTTCTTCTTCCTCTGGATCTGGAGGAGTTCACCATTTTGGGAAGAAGAAGGGCCCGTGTCAGCATTGCGGGAAGGATCATCCGACGGAACGTTGTCGCAAGGTTGCGGGTGCTTGTTACAAGTGCGGTGAGTTGGGCCACATGAAGAGAGATTGTCCACAGACGGGCGGAGGATCAGGATCTGGTTCTCAGGCTTCAGTTCATCAGAGGCCACAGCAGGGACAGTCTACTCAGGGTTCTAACCTCCGACCGCGTACTCAAGGGCAGGTCTTTGCTCTTAACCAGGATCAGGCGGCTGAGGAGAACGAGAGAGTTATCGCAGGTGTGTTTTTATTATGTGGATTACCTGCTTACGTTCTCATTGATACTGGTGCATCGCATTCATTCATATCTGCGAGATTTGCTAAGCGTCATAAGTTACCTTTCACTTCTTTGGACGTTGTGGTATCTGTTTCCACGCCGATGGGTCATTCGGTGCTAGCTAAACGTCTAGTTTTGGGTTGTCCTCTAGAGTTTGAGGGTAATGTTTTAACTGCTAATTTGATGATTCTTGCGATGGAGGATTTTGATTGCATTCTGGGAATAGATGTGCTGACTGTGTTTAGAGCTATTGTGGACTGTTATCAGAAGTTTGTGCAGTTTCGTCCAGTTGAGGGCGACAGTTGGTTTTTCTATGGAGAGGGAGCGCGACCCCCGATGCCCGTGGTTTCTGCTCTGAAAGCCTGTCGTGCTTTAGAGTCGGGCGGGGAAGGCTACCTTATCTATGCTATTGATTCGTCCGCAGTTAGTGTCGGTATCAGTGACATTCCAGTGGTTTGCGATTTTCCGGATGTTTTTCCCGAGGAGATTCCTGGTTTTCCTCCCGTTCGGGAAGTGGATTTCGGCATTGATTTAGTGCCAGGCACGGCACCAATCTCTAGAGCTCCTTATCGTTTAGCTCCATCGGAGATGCAAGAATTGAAACAGCAGTTGCAGGATCTTCTTGACAAGGGGTATATTCGACCCAGTGTGTCCCCGTGGGGAGCACCAGTTCTTTTTGTCAAAAAGAAGGATGGTTCTATGCGGCTCTGTATAGATTATCGGCAGTTGAATCGTGCTACGATAAAGAATAAGTATCCGTTGCCACGGATTGATGATTTATTTGATCAACTACAAGGTACCTCTGTGTATTCCAAGATTGATTTAAGGTCTGGTTATCATCAGCTTCGAGTTCATCAGGGAGATATATCGAAGACTGCATTCAGGACCCGGTATGGGCATTATGAGTTTCTGGTTATGCCTTTTGGGGTGACGAATGCACCAGCAGTTTTTATGGACCTGATGAATCGGGTATTTCGGGATTTCTTGGATAAGTTTGTTGTGGTGTTTATAGATGATATCTTAATCTATTCGCATGATCAGCAAGAACACGTACAACACTTAAGGATTATTTTACAGACACTTCGCGAGAATCAGCTTTATGCGAAGTTGAGTAAATGTGAGTTTTGGATTGACAGGGTTGTATTCCTTGGTCATGTCATTTCTAGCAAGGGAGTTTCAGTTGACCCAAGCAAGGTGGAAGCGGTATTGAACTGGTCGCGTCCGACGACAGTAGCCGAGATCCGCAGTTTTCTGGGATTGGCTGGGTATTATCGCCGTTTCATTGTCAACTTCTCTCAGATTGCTAAGCCACTCACTCAGCTCACTCGGAAAGATGTTTCATTTGAGTGGACATCAGAGTGCGAAGAGAGTTTCTTGGAACTTCGCAGACGTTTGACATCTGCGCCTGTTTTGGCTTTACCGTCTGGATCTGGTGGTTTCAGTGTTTACACCGATGCCTCTTTACAGGGACTAGGGTGTGTTCTGATGCAGAATGAGCATGTGATTGCTTATGCGTCGAGATAGTTAAAGCCTCATGAAGAAAACTATCCTGTTCATGATCTGGAATTAGCAGCGATCGTTTTTGCTTTGAAAATCTGGCGCCATTATCTGTATGGTGAGCGATTTGAGATCTTCACTGATCATAAGAGTTTGAAGTATCTGTTCACTCAGGCTGAGTTGAACATGCGTCAGCGTCGTTGGATGGATCTACTCAAAGATTACGATTGTGAGATCAAGTATCATCCAGGATCTGCGAATCTCACGGCCGATGCTCTTAGTCGCAAGGTGAGGTTATCTGCTCTTCAGACTTGTGTTGTATCTGGAATTATTCAGGATTTCTGTTCGATGGGATTCAATTGTAAGCATCGGAAGGGAACAGAGAGTATCCGTATAGCTACTATTTTGTCCGAGCCAGTTTTGTATTCTCGGATTAGAGATGCTCAGATGTCTGATTCTAAGGTTCAGAAATTAGCTCGGTTGGCTGATGGAGATAATACTTCTGGATTCCACTATCAGTCCGAGGGTCTTTTGTGCTTATCTGGTCGTGTTGTTGTACCGGAAGATGACACTTTGAGGGAGGAGATTTTGTCCCAGGCTCATCGTAGCAAGTTGAGTGTTCATCCAGGGAGCAACAAGATGTATAAGGATTTGAGGACTCGATTTTGGTGGAAAGGTATGAAACGTAATGTTTATCAGTATGTCTCCAAGTGCCTAGTCTGTCAGCAGGTGAAGGCTGAGTATCGACGACCTGGAGGTTTGTTGCAGAATCTTCCTATTCCGGAGTGGAAGTGGGAGCATATCACGATGGACTTCGTGACTCACTTGTCTATGTCTGTGGGGAATAGAGATGCTATCTGGGTGGTAGTGGATCGGCTTACTAAGTCTGCCCATTTTCTTCCATATAACAGAGATTTCACTTTCGATCGGATGGCACGGTTGTACATTCAGGGGATTGTACGATTTCATGGTGTGCCCGTGAGTATCGTTAGTGACAGAGATCCTCGATTTACGTCTAGATTTTGGGGCAGCTTTCAGCAAGCTTTGGGCACTACCTTGAGTTTGAGTACTGCATATCACCCAGAGACTGACGGTCAGTCAGAGAGGACTATTCGTACTCTTGAGGATATGTTGAGATCTTGTGTGATGGATTTCGGGCCAGCTTGGCAGGATCATCTGCCACTGATAGAGTTTGCATACAACAACAGTTTTCATAGGAGTATTGGTATGTCTCCGTTTGAAGCATTGTATGGTCGACGTTGTCGTACTCCTCTGTTCTGGGAGGAAGTCAGAGAACGACAGGTCGAGGGTCCAGAATTGATTCAGCAGGCCATGGACAAAGTTCTTGTGATCAAACAGCGGATTAAGACTGCTCAGGATCGACAAGCGAGTTATGCGAACACCAAGCGCAGACCTCTTCATTTTGATGCAGGCGAGAAAGTGTTTCTCAAGGTATCACCTTTTCGGAGGATTCTGAGATTTGGACTCAAGGGTAAGTTATCTCCGAGATTCATTGGTCCTTTTGAGATCTTAGAATGTGTGGGAGACTTGGCCTACAGATTAGCTTTGCCACCGTATCTGTCTAGTGTTCACAATGTGTTTCATGTGTCCTTGTTGAGACGATACGTAGCGGATGAGTCTCATGTTTTGCATCCAACAGAAGTTCAGCTGAATCCGGATTTGTCTTTTGTAGAAAGACCGGTTTCGATCTTAGACCGGAAGGATAAGGTACTGCGGAATAAGACTATTCCTCTTGTCTTAGTGCAGTGGCAGCGCCGAGGTACTGAAGAAGCTACTTGGGAACTAGAGAGTCGCATGCGGTCAGAGCATCCAGAGATGTTCTAGTTGTAGTATTTTCAGTTATGATTGTAATTTCAGTTGTGCTTTCAGTTGTAATTCATTCTTAAGTTGAATGTATTGTTGTTCAGAATTGTCATTCTTCAGACTCGATTTCGCGGACGAAATCCTTTTTAGAGGGGGAGAATGTAGTATCCCGATGCCTAATTTGAGTTAATTATTGGATTAATTATATTTCGGTGGGATCGGAAGGACCGAACCGGGTTCGGATCGTCCGAATAGGGTTCGGATCGTCCGAAGAGGGTTCGGATCATCCGAAGACAGGTGGCTGGACACGTGGAAGACATGCAGAGTTCGGATCGTCCGATCAGGGTTCGGATCGTCCGAAGAGGATCGGATCGTCCGATCGTTGTCTATAAATAGAGGCGCGAGGCTTCACTTTTTACTCGCCAATTCCGAGTGTTCCAGAGCGTTTTAGTCGTTTCTGATGGGTTTCTAGCCTTTTCCCGAGGTTTAGGCACTAGCGGGGACCTACTGGTTTTGTAGCGGAGCTGTGCTCTAGTTGGGAGCTAGCGGCATCAGTGGGCTGACTACGGACGCAGGCTTGATTCTAGGGCTGATTTCTAGGATCTACTTGTTTGAGGTACGAAAGTACTATCCGAGATAGCAGGATTGAGTATGCTTTACTATGTGTTGCATGTTTATATGTTGCATTATTATCTGTCATATGATGCATGGTTTATTATGCGGCATTTGCATAATCATGTTGAGCCTGATTATCTTTGAGATAGCCTGTTGAGAGGGTGCTCAGCCCTCGTTTGTTGTGGATGGTTGGACCCCGTTGGCCGACGGTGGTCAGGTCACCGGTATATCCACAGGTTTATTTTGGTATGGGAGCCACCTCCTGGTGCGACGGCGCAGAGTGCTACATACCTTGACGTCATTTACCTGAGCAGTATTTCGATATACCCAGATCCTGGTATCCAGTACATTTTGCATACATGCATGTCATAGTCTTGTATACTCATGCTTTCGGTGCTGAGCGTTTTATGCTCACGTCCTCGGTTTATCTCTGTTTTGGACACCCTATTCGATGGGGCAGGTCTCAGGTTGGACGGTCCAGGAGGGAGTGGACAGGGAGCTGGCAGATGTTGACTTGTAGTTATTGGTATTTGTTCTTGGAATTTAGTTCGATCTGGTTGTTTAAGTATTTTGTACTTACATATTCGATTGGGTTGTATTACTGTTTTTCCGCTGTTTTACCTGATTCAGTTTTAATGTTAATTTTGCATGCTTAAGTTCTGATTAGTAGGTGATTCTGGAACGGGTCACTACAATATGCCCACACATAACTCAAATCACATACATACAACAACTCATACTCTCGGGACATGGCCCGGTATATAGATACATATATATACAGGGATACACAACTAAACCTCAAAGCAACTGTGACTCCCTCCAGAAGTATCATCTCCTGTCTCGTGATAACCTGATGTACCTGCCATTGTCCACACACAAAGACAACAACAGCCCCCTCTGGGAGTGAGCAAAGCTCTGTATGGAACAACCATCATATATACAACATATAGAACCCGAAAATCAGATTACGTATAAGCCATGCATAATTGCTACTATTTAAATAAAAAAATGAATTTTAAAAATATATGAAGTGTTAATTCATTTTTATAATTGTTGAGTCATGATTATTTATTTTAAAAGTAGATGTGTAGAACCCGAAAAATCAGATTTCGTATAAACCATGCATAATTACTACTATTTAAATTAAAAATGAATATTTTATATAAATATGAAGTGTTTGAATTATTTTAATAAATTTTAAATCATGATTATTTATTTTAAAGGTAGAAGTTTAGTTTTATCTTTTCAAGATAAATACGTGAGGTCGGAACGGAATTTAGAGATTTGAGATAAGATTAATAATAAGACAACTATTCCTAAATTTAATTTAAGTCAAGACATAATTTAATTTGAAGAAGAAAAAAAATTTTTAGGATTCATTTAATTAATGGGAGGCAAATTAGTAAATAAATTCTATTAGATTCAATATTTAATTAAAGCTTGAATTAAAATGTGTAAACAATGGATGATGAATTAATCTAGGTATAATATATTCAAGAAATTAAACATAACATTTAAATACTTAAATTTTAAGTCAAGCATGCCATACAAAATTCTAAGCAAGATCTTTAAACTAAATTAAATTGTTAATGCATTAAAATATATAATGAAGGGTTAATATCTTAAACAATAAAAATGCAAGGATTAAATAAGAATATACCATGCAAATGAGTAATAATTTTTGGTTAAGGCAATTCAAAGGTGTAGTAAATCTATTCATGTTACTCTCAATGACCATTAAGGTAAATTCATTCCCCCACTTTAATTCACTAAATAGTAGTAAATTCAAATGTAATAATATACTTCATTTCCCCAACCTATGAGCCAAGATAAAGAGCTGATCGTGCATTGAAAATAAGAAATGGTATCAGCTTGCAAAGGGAATGAGGAGCATTTCAAAATCCATTCAAAATTTCTTCACTTGTAACCTCCCACCTTAATGCACCTTTAACACCCCTAATAACACTCATATTCATCCACACTCTTTGCTTTAGAAAATATCAGAAACAATCTAATGAGATCGTGAATAGCAGCAAGAAGGAATAAATAAGAACAGCTATGGCAAGGGTGAAGAAACATTTCAAGTTCCCACTTGTAACTCCTAACTAAATGCAATTCAAGACTCAGTTAAAATCTCCTATATCATTCACCTTCATCCCTTACCTTCCCTACACTCTTATGCTCGAAAATACATCGGAAATTAGCAGCTGAAAACGTGAACAACAGCACAAACGAGAAGAAGAAATCCAACTCGGCTCCGTCGCGTCGTATTGTCGTTTTGATTTGTTTTTCTTCAAAACAAATTCCAGGCATGTATATATTATTCCTTTGCTCTTCAATCAAGTCCCATAGATATTTTTAAAGCATTATATATTCATTATGCAAGCAACAACTCGAAATTTTTGACAGCAAGTTCTGAAAATCTGCACAGCTTACTCGGCCAATTGTTTGTGCTTCACGTGTTTGGATGGTTTTTGTTGATTACAGGGAGTTGTGCGGTTCCAGGCTCTCAAGGCTGCTTCTAGGCATAATTTAGAATGTGTTAGGGTGTTTTTGGTTCAAGGGTTTGAGTCTATATATGCACAAACCAAGAAGTGACAGCAACTTTTTCTCTAGCAACAAACAGGAGTCACAATTTGTTTCCTTGAATGGTTTAAGGGAGTATTCGAATCTTGGCTGTTCTAGGGACCATATCCATGATTAGAACCCTCCCTTAACATGTCTAGGACATGACCAAATCATTCTTTCACTTTTTAAATCACAGATCATTTCAAAACATCACAGCAACTACACATGTGCACATCGGTTCTTCACCCTTTTTCGGGTGAGTGTGTTTCGGGTTTTTGGTGTGTTGTATGGATTATGGTTGGCTTCTAGCCCATAGCCATGGTTCCTACAACACTCCACCATGTCTAGATCGAGCCATGAGCGATAAAATGGCCCTTGGAACGAGACAAGACAGTAAAATGGTTCAATACAACACACTATGCAGCAAGTGGTGTTCTTGGTTGCTATGCTGTAATTGTCCTAGGTGTTTCCTTGGATTGTGGTTGGCTTCTAGCCCTTAGCCATGGTCCAAGACATGCCTTAGGATGTTGGTAAGAGTCCTTGGGCAGTGGTTCAAGCCCATAGTCATTTATTTTGGAATTTTCACCACAAGCAAATAAACTACTGCTGCTGCACTTTTCCAGCAGCTTTGAACTTCGCTTTTGGTACTTGTTTGAGCTCTTGGTTGGCTTTTAGCCCATGGCCTTGGACTAGACAGTACCTCAATGAGTTAGGAAAGTCATGTTTTTGGCCGTTTGTGATTTGGTCGAGTTTAGAGGTCGTACGAGAATTTACGGTGAAAGGTGCCAAAATGACTCTCGAAAGAGTGTTTTATGTTTTTGGATTCCATTCACCTATTTTCATGTTTTACAGTTCTTATGCATATTTTTCAGGATGTTTGGGGTATTTTAATCATGGTTAAACGTCGGGTTAATGTTGGTTCGATTTTGTACGAAGCAATGATTGAAAATTTAGATTATTGATCCTAATCGTCTCGTTTTTGGGTTAGTTGTTAAGTTTTTGTCAAGTTAAAATTATTTGCATGTGTCACATATTAGAATTAAGTCACAGTGAACCTGGGAGCGATCCAACTCATCCGGTAAAAATAAGTTTATAACTATATTACGTGCATAAAAATATAAAATGTTTATTTTTGAGATATATGCTATATGTCTTGTGGCCACCTTATGCTTATGGGTTTGGAAGTCGGTAGGCTGAAAGCGGACCGGTTACGGAGGCCGTAAACGCAACGGAAGCAAAAATTTTCGAAAAATAAGCATGAAATTTTCGGCCCCCTTTGATAATGTGCAATATTTACAAAATAAAACATACATAGGATGTTTTAGAATTTACCTATCAATCTCAAGAGATTGATGAGTGGCACCAACTTTGTTGTAAACAACAAAGCTCTTCTTTGGCAAGATAAATCTACAAGCTTCCTTCCCCTTCAAGAATTAGGCCCACCACTCAACAAGGTAAATCCCCTCAAGTTTTGCACTAGAAAAACTTGAGGATTTTTCAAAGAGAAGGGTTTTATTCTCCAAGAAAATGAAGAACAAAACAAGAAAAATATTTGAGAGAGAAGACCTTGAGATTTCGGCCAAGTGAGATGAAAAAAATGAGGGAGTGAAGTCTAGTCTTGGTTGTGGGAAAAGTTGGGAGAAAAGGTGCATGCCCTTTTTTGAATTTTTTAATCAAAAGTAATCAAGACTCTTCACCTCCCAAGCATGCAAACCCTAGCATGTCTCACATATATTATATGGTTTTTAACACATTAAAAACCATAGACTAAATTTTAATTATCTCAAACACATTTGAGATTAATTAAATACTACTTGAATTTATTCAAGTCCCACTAGTTAAATAATTATTTTAATTGAGCTCTACAAGACTCAATATAATTTAATTAATTCAACACTTGAATTAATTTAATTATTTAGACTCTACTAGGTCCACTAGTGTTTAATTAATTCAACACTTGAATTAATTTAATTTAGTCTACAATAATGTTTATGAAAATCACAATTTTCAACTACATTATTTACTTGGCCAAATTTTAATCTTAGGAACACTTCCATAAATTAAAATTTATATTTCTCTCTTAGAAGTCATACTTCTATTTTTCTTTACGCTTATAAACACATTTATAAGCCGTTCAACACCTTGAACTATTTTTACTTCTCTTCGGGATTTACAAAGCAAGTACTTGTGTGGCCCTCAATAGTTCATTGATTCAACTAGCCGTGGGTTCACATCTCCATGTGATTCGGACTAAACATGTCCTTATTCGAGCATACCCCAATTGCTCCATTCTTACTTATCAACTCCTTGATAGTAAGAACGTCAGAACTCAAGTCTGATAGCACCCAACCAATCACGTTAAACGCCTAGCAGCATCGCTTACGTGATTCCCTAGGTATCACATGATAGTGCCTGCAAGAACCATTCAATTATGGTTAGCGTACAATACGGTCCCTTCAACTCATATATCCCGACCGATTCGACAACTATTGGTCTATCGAGAGTTGTCAATGAATCGATACTATGTGTCATGTTGTGGTTGCATCGATGGTGTAATCTATGAAACCCCTTTCATAATTACCACCATACTCTGATCAGAGATTTCAACCCACATATACATGAAAAACACATAGGATATCCATACCCGTAGGTAAGCGGTGAATCCCCGACTACAATGCATCGACTCCTATATGTCTCGCCGTAACACCCAACATTGCCACCTAATGACCCCATAAGAGTCGGTAAACAAGTCAAAGTGAAACGCTAGCACATAGAGTCTCAATGTTGTCCCGGGTCATAAGGACTAATTCTGTACAACCATAAACCAGGACTTTTCCACTCGATAAGTGAGAACCACTTGGAAAGTCCTTTTATGGAGGGTTGTTCAGTGCACTCTACCAGGAGCACCTATCTGCATGCTCGGACATCACAATGTCCCCTACCAATGAAACATGGTACTCACATCGCAGATACTAGTCTCTAACTCGAGCGACCTTTATCCTTCTTAGTGGCGGCTGAATCGACTAGGAATGGTTTAGAACATACAGTATTCCAAATATGAGTTTCATGATACTCATCATATGAGCATCTCATATTCTTTCTACTATTTGTATATTCAAGGACTTTATCTATGCAACTAGCATGGGTATAGAGATAAAGATGCGCCAAATAAATAAATTCAAATATTATTAAAATAAAGATCGTTTATACAAAGAGTTTCATCGTGAACAGTCGGCCAACATTTGGCTCGACGTGCACCTACTCTAACATAGGCGCAACCGAGGACCTCTCCGCCCGGTGACTTACGACCGGTTATGATTATGTATGGGTACGGACATCCAGTCCAAGGGCTGTGATTGATCTCTACCACCCAATATACTGTGGTTTAGTCTGATCAGGCGCTTACGCTATGTTATGGGCCACTAGCTTAGAAACATGATCTCTACAAGAAATTATGATATGTTATGACAGAGCTCTATGGAGCAAAGCTTTTACGTATGATTTTCAGATATGCACGTAATTATAATTATTCATGATACGATTTTCACCGTACGTCTTACGATACTTTATTTTTAAGTTGCATGCGATTTTATGATATATTTACTTGTTATTCACGATATATACATGTTGAGTCTTTAGACTCACTAGACTTGATTGTTGTAGGTATTGTTGAGGCCGAGACGGAGGGCGGAGACCAGTGAGCGATCTTGGGACAACAGTAGTAAACCCGAGGACCTCACGATTTAATTTATGCACCTTTTATTATTTAAACTCAATTTTAATATGTTGGATTATTTTTAAGTTGATACGTTGGATTATTTTAAATGATGTTTTCGTTGGATTAATTTTAAATTGTTGGTTGAAAACAATATTTGCTTCCGCTGTTATTTTAAAGTTAAAATTATTTACATGTTTATTTTAACTAAATAAGATAAGATAATTATTTATTTAGAAAAATTTTAATAATTCCGCAAAATTATGAATACGAAATACGGGCCTTTACAGTTGGTATCAGAGCCTATGATCTTGTAAAGGGTTGTACTACTACTGATCTCAAGAAGCTCATGAAGTCACGTCTTCGGTCTGTAAGTTTTCATTTACGCATTTTATTTAAAGCATGAATTATTTTTACGTCATGTTTTCATGAAATGTTTTACGTCCAGATTTTTAATTATTTCAGTATTTATTTAAATTTAAGATAAATTATGGAATTATGCATGTTAGTTACGTATGGGTTATATATGGAACAGTATGCCTCCTAGACGCCGTGTTGGACGCCCGAGAGGTGGTGGTGTGCACCGTCATGAGGACGGTGAGGATCAGAGGCAAGAGAGACAGGGACCTCCACCCCCTCCACCAGACATGAATGCCCAGATGCTAGCTGGGATGACTCAGTTCTTCGCACAGTTTGCGGGGAACAATGCAGTGGGAGCCAGACAGTCAGGACCGGAGGCTATCTATGAGCGGTTCATGAAGATGCGACCAAAGGAATTCTTAGGGACATCCGATCTTATGGCAGCCGAGGGTTGGATTAAGTCTCTTGAGGTTATTTTTTAGTTTATGGGGCTTGAAGATGGAGATATGGTTCGATGTGCGACCTACTAGTTCGGAGGAGATGCTCGCCTATGGTGGGAAGGAGCATCAGTGGCTTTGGATTTGACTACTTTGAGCTGGGAGCACTTCACAGAGGTATTCTATTCTAAATATTTTACTGAGGAGGTGCGTTCAAGGTTGACCACGGAGTTCATGACCCTGAGGCAGGGGGACTTGACTGTTACGGAGTTCATCCGTAAGTTCGAGAGGGGATGTCATTTTGTGCCCCTAATTGCTAACGATGCTGGAGCCAAGTTGAGGCATTTTCTGAATGGTCTGCGGCCGATCTTACGCCGGGATGTTAGGGTGGCTGGCCCTACTACCTATGATGTTGCTGTTTCCAGAGCGCTAACGGCAGAGCAAGACCAGAATGATATTGAGCGCGATCGCCTTGGAAAACGACCATTTCAGGCACCACACCGTCCTCCTCAGTCACATCATCAGAATAAGAGATCTTTCCACGGTCCGCCCAGGAACAGAGGGCCGCAGCAGCAACTGCAGGGACGAGCCGTCCTGAGGACAGTGGATTATCCAGTCTGTGCTAGGTGCTCACGTCGTCATGCTGGGCCGTGTATGTGGTTCGGGAAAGTGTTACAAATGTGGTAGTACTGACCACATATTGAAGAATTGCCCACAGAAGAATCTGCCTACCCAAGGCAGAGTTTTTGCTCTCCATGCTGGGGAGACTAACTCGGAGACGATGCTCATGACAGGTACTCTAGGCTGCTTCTAGGCATGATTTAGAGTATGTTAGGGTGTTATTGTTTCATTGGTTTGAGTCCATACATTTCGAAGAAAGGCATGACATCAACTATTTTCCATAAGCTACAGAATGTGGTTCACGATTTTGTCATATGAGTGTTTAGGGTGTGTGTTCGAATCCTGGCTGTCCTAGGGGCTGTAGCCATGGTTAGAACTCTCCCTTAAAATTTCTATGACGTGGCCAATGTGTCCTTTCCAAGCTTGGTTCAAGGATCCATCAGAATTTCACAACAACACAAGTGCATTTTGGTTCTTCATTTTTCTGTGTGAGTGATTTTGGGGTTTTAGTGTTTGTGTGGATTGTGGCTGGCTTGTAGCCCATATCCATGGTTCATACAACACTTCATCATGTCTAGATCGAGCCTTGGTTGATCATATAACCACTGGAACGATCTAAAATGACAAAACAATTCAATATACACCACTGCACAGAATTTGGATTCTCGGCTGGCACGTTGCAATGTCCTAGGTGTTGGCTTGGTTTGTGGTTAGCTTTTAGCCCTTAGCCATGGTTCAAGCCATGCCTTAAGATGTTGGTAAGAGTCTCTGGTTGATGGTTCAAGCCAATGACCATTTGTTTCAGATTTATACACCACGAACACACAGCAGCAGCTGCTGCAATTTTATTTCTGGACAGCAGCTATGGGTTTCGGGGGTGTTCGAGTCCTTGGTTGAATTTTAGCCTATGGCCTTAGACTGGACAGTACCTTAATGAGTTAGGAAAGTCGTGTTTTTGGCCGTGCGTGATTTGGTCGAGTTTAGAGGTCGTACGAGAATTTACGGTGCAATGTGCCAAAGTGACTCTCGAAAGAGCGTTTCATGATTTTGGCCTACATTCACTAATTTTCGTGTTTTGCAGTCCTCATGAATTTTTTCAGTATGTTAGGGGTATTTTTAATCATGGTTAAAAGTCGGTTTAATGTTAGTTCGGTTTGGTACGAAGCCATGATTGAAAAATTAAGTTGTTGGTCCTAATCGTCTCGTTTTTTGTTCGATTGTCAAGTTTTGGTCAAGATAAGATTATTTGCATGTGTCACATATTAGAATTAGGTTGCAGCAAGCCTGGGAGCGACCCAACTCATTCGGTAAAAACAAGGTTATAATTATATTACGTGCATAAAATATAAAAATGTTTTATTTTTGAGATATATGCGATATGTCTTGTGGCCACCTTACGTTAATGGGTTTGGAAGACGGTATGCGCAACCGAGGACCTCTCCACCCGGTGACTTACGACCGGTTTACGATTATGTATGGGTACGGACATCCACTCCAAGGGCTGTGGTGATCTCTACCGCCCAGTATATTGTGGTTTAGTCTGATCAGGCGCTCACGTTATGTTATGGGCCACTTGCTTAGAGACATTATCTCTACCAGAAAATTTTGATATGATATGACAGAGCTCTATTGAGCAAAGCTTTTACGTATGATTTTCAGATATGCACGTAATAATAATTACTCATGATACGATTTTCACCATGCACTTTACGATGCCATATTTTTATGTTGCATGCGATTTTATGATATATTTACTTGTTATTCAAGATATATACATGTTGAGTCTTTAGACTCACTAGACTTGATTGTTGTAGCTACTGATGAGGTCGAGACCGAGGGCGAGGACCAGTGAGTTAGCTTGGGTCAGCAGTAGAAAGAACCCGAGGACCTCATGTTTTAGTTTATGCATTTTTCTTATGTTCAAACACATTTTAATATGTTGGATGATTTTGAAGTTGTTGGCTGAAAACAATATTTACTTCCGCTGTTATTTTAAAGTTAAAATTATTTACATGTTTATTTTATAAATGAGGCAATTTATTTATTTATTTAGAAAATTTTTAATAAATCCGCAAAACTATGTATACGAAATACGAGCCTTTACACAACATGTATCTACAGAATGATATGTGGTATGCAAATGCAATGCATGCATGTCGTGGAGATATCAGGTCAACTGCCCATCCACTGAGCATGTATCAGAACCAATCGAATCGCTATCAAATCAATGCTCGAGCTGGCACACCGACCTCAATCAGGGATATTCGTATGATAGTGTCGACAAAGCGCCATCAAATCTCAAATCTCAATCAATCATCGGGGCCACAAATGATTATGCTTTAAGGGTCATATAATACCAAACATAGCATCGTGTTCATAAACCCCATAATCAAATCAAATCATAACAGGGTATCGAAGGATCATAGCTCAACTTGCATGTCATGTATCGATGTATGCATCAAACGATGTGTGTTAACAAAATATTTATTTTATACATCGATATTCCAATCATACTGTCATGTATGTCACATCAACTCATCACATAAGGTATATAGACACATATTCTCAATCGAATCAATCAAACATATATCATATGATACAGATACCTGTCGTATGTTACTCGGTTGCAACATACCTCAATTCTTCGTTTCCAATTGATGTAGCTTGAAGATATCAGTATAATAATCTATCTACATCAATAACATATTCATTTCAATCAATCACATCATTCAAAATCAACAATACGATTAAAATTCCTTAATGATAATATATTGGGAATAATTCAAAATAACATCACTATAATCATCTCTTCTTCGTTAAAATCAAGCGCTATTCAACAAGCTTCAATTTCTGTATGATTTAACAATTTATCGGATATATTCCAAAAATCTACGAATTTCAAACATCACCAAAATATAAAATTTATACGTCAAATCGAAGACCTCGTGTCAACGATCCCAGAACTGAAGTCGGTTTGTCGATTGGATAAACGGATAAGTCGCACGATCGAAAAGAAAATTAAAATGCTATTTCTTCTCATGTCTCACCTTTCTGTCAGACTGAAGTCATTTTATTTTATTTTATTATTATTAATAAAATAAAATAATATAATATAATATATAATGTTTAACATTTTAACATCGGTATATCCCTTTGAACCAGTCAAACGATCCAATTTTCCAAAATTCAAAACATGAAAATTTAGCACTGTGTATTATCTTTCAAATGAACTTGGTCTCATCTCATTTGGACTCATACTCAGACAACCATTTTGCCCTTAAAATTAATGAAAAGGCCCGAATTTCGTGTTCATAATTTTGCGGAATTATTAAAAATTTTCTAAATAAATATTTATCATTGTCTTATTTAATTAAAATAAACATGTAAATAATTTTAACTTTACAATAACAGCGGAAGCAAATATTGTTTTCAACCAACAATTTAAAAATAATCCAACGTAAACATTAACTTAAAAATAATCCGACGTATTAAAACTGAGTTTGAATAATAAAAGGTGCATTAATTAAATCCTAAGGTCCTCGGGTTTACTACTGCTTTCCCTAGATCGCTCACTGGTCTCCGCCCGCGGTCTCGACCTCGTCAATACCTACAACAATCAAGTCTAGTGAGTCTAAAGACTCAACATGTATATATCGTGAATAACAAGTAAATATAACATAAAATCGCATGCATCATAAAAATAAAGTATCGTAGAGCGTATGGTGAAAATCGTATCAAGAATAATCATAACTACGTGCATATCTGAAAATCATACGTAAAAGCTTTGCTCATAGAGCTCTGTCATAACATATCATAATTTTCTGGTAGAGATAATGTTTCTAAGCAAGTGGCCCATAACATAGCGTAAGCGCCTGATCAGACTAAACCACAGTATACTGGGCGGTAGAGATCAATCACAGCCCTTGGACTGGATGTCCGTACCCATACATAATCATAACCGGTCGTAAGTCACCGGGCGGAGAGGTCCTCGGTTGCGCCTACCGACTTCGAAACCCATAAGCATAAGGTGGCCACAAGACATATAGCATATATCTCAAAAATAAACATTTTATATTTTTATGCACGTAATATAATTATAACCTTATTTTTTTACCGGATGAGTTGGATCGCTCTTAGGCTTGCTGCGACTTACTTCTAATATGTGACACATGTAATAAATCTTAACTTGACAAAAACTTAACAATAGAACCAAAAAAAACGAGACGATTAGAACCAATAACTTGATTTTTAACCATGGATTCGTACCAACCCGAACCAACATTAAACCGACGTTTAACCATGATTAAAAATACCCCAAACATACTGAAAAATATGCATTATAACTATAAAACACGAAAATAGGTGAAAGGAATCCAAAAACATAAAACACTCTTTCGAGAGTCATTTTGGCACCTTTCACCGTAAATTCTCGTACGATCTCTAAACTCGACCAAATCACGAACGGCCAAAAACACGACTTTCCTAACACATTAAGGTATTGTCCAGTCCAAGGCCATGGGCTAAAAGCCAACCAAGAACTCCAACCAACCTCAAAACCGAAGATGAAAGTTGTTGTCAAAAAAAAAAACCAGCAGTGGCAACTTGTGTGTTTGTGGTGTAAACTCTGAAATTTATTAACCAATGACTTGAACCACCTCCCAAGGACTCTTACCAACATCCTAAGGCATGGCTTGGACCATGGCTAAGGGCTAAAAGCCAACCACAATCCAAAACACACCCCAAAACCGAAATTATACTCCCACAGAAAATCAGATTTTGAAAACCGAAGGGTACTTATCATGTTTCTGTAAAAATCTGAGGGACCTATGACACAAGCTTTGAAAAGATGATTTGGTCACGTCCTAGACATGATAAGGAATGGTTTTAACCATGGCTACATCCCCTAGGACAGCCAAGATTCGAACACTCCTCAAACAACTCAAGGACAGAAAATTGTGAAAATCGTGAACCCATTTTTGTAACTTGTGTGGAACATTTGCTGTCATGCTTTTGTTTGAAAGGTTTGGACTCAAACCAATTAACCAGCAACTCCCTAACACACTCTAAAACATTCCTAGGAGCAGCCTTGAGTGCCTGGAAATCGAGCAACTCCCTGTAAGCAACAAAGATCAGCAAAAATCGTGAAGGCAAGAACAAGAGCCGTGAGTGACATGTGCAGAATTTCTTGCAAAGTTGCTGTCAACATTTCGTTTTGTTGCTTGAATCATGATTATATAATGGTTTAAAAATATCTATAGGACTTGATTGAAGAGCAAAAAAGCAACATATACATGCCTGGAATTTGTTTTGACACAAAACAAATCAATACGACGAAGACGAGCGGCGGAGCGGAGTTGTATCTTCTTTATTATTTTTCTGCTGCTACTCACGACTTCAGCTACTGATTTTTCTTCTGTTATTTTCGAAATTATAGACGAAGGCTGCTAGGTAGTGGAGATGCAAGTTACGAGAGGTGATTAATGGGTCATGAAATGCATTTAGAAGGGAGTTACAAGTGAAAGGAATTTGAATGGGAATTTGAATGGCACTTACTTTCTTCCTCACTCTTGCTGCCGATTCTTTTAATCATTTCTTGCTGCAGGTTTAAGCTAATTTCCTAGGCTAGTAGTTTGAGGAGAAATGAGTTGGGTTCTAATATTTGAATTACTATTACTTGGTGAATTAAGAGGGTAAATGAATACACCATGAAGTGTAATTATGAGTGTTTTAAATGGAGTGTTACTAACCTTTGAATTATTTTAAATGCTGGACTCAAAATTATTATTATTATTTGCATGGTATTTTATTCTATAAATCTTGTATTTTAATTGGTTAAAGTTTAGCACCCCTCATTATATATTTTAGTGAATTTACACATTAAATTTAAGTTAGAATATTGCATTGCATTCATGACCTCAAATTTAAATATTCAAATGCTATGATTAATTTCTTGAATGTATTATACTTAGATTAATTTATCCCCATTTGTTTACATATTTTAATTTAAGCTTTAATTAAATATTAACCTAAAGAACTTATTTACCAACTTAGCTCTAATTAATTTATTAAATCCCAAGGACATTCTTTTTCTTTAAATTAAATTATTCCTTGACATAGATTAAATTTAGGAATATTTTCTTATTATTAATCTTATTTCTAATTTTCAAACTCCGGTCCGTCCTCGCGTATTTAACTGAAAAGATAAAACTAAACTTTTGCTTTTAAAATAAATAGTTATGACTTGTCAAATATCAAAATGAATTAGGCCCTTCATATATATATATATATATATATATATATATATATATATATATATATATATATATATATATATATATATATATATATATCATTTTTAAATTTAAATAGTAATAATTATGCATGGCTTATACATAGTCTGATTTTCGGGTCGTTACAATTAATTAATTATTTTTCAACTTATTTACAAAAATGCCATCAAAATAAATTGAATATTTTTCAACTTATTTACAAAAATGCCATCAAAACTATTTTACAAGTGTTTATTCTCGGGGTCTCACAGTTATTGCGAGTGGTTCACTCGTAATTGTGTTCATCTTTAGATCTAAGACCTTGATATTTACAAAAGATTATGCAAGATTTTGGAGATTTTCTAGACCAATCCATTTTAAAGTTTGTCATAAGTTTAATTTCTATTCTGAGACATTTTTAATTAGATTGATCATTTTTATTCGTCGGTTAAATGTTTTAGCATCACATTGCCCGTCCCTCTTTGATGTAATAAATGATGGTAACCTTCCTACATAATTCTTTTTACTAGAAGTTGTTTGCTGTTCTGGAGTTATTCTTTTTTTAATATCCTTTAGTGTTACAAGAATATCTTCTTGTTTTTCAAATTTTTTTTCACCTTTTATGGTACATAATTGAAACGTCAACTACTTTTTAACATAAAAATCCTAATAAATTTTTTTTCTTATTTATAAAATTCGAAACCTTTAATTAAAAAACAACACAATTTTTCAAAAATCCTAAATACATAAAAATTCCATAAATCGTCAAACATCAACATCATACGTCAACATTTAAAAATAATCCAAAATTGAACTTCAAAATAAAGCATAAATCTCTAAATAGAAAATCTTCAAAATCTTTTCCTAAAACTTTAAATACTAATAGGCACGGAAAATAAACGTCCCTCGGGAGTGTACTGCCGGATTCGATCCACTCAAGCGTCAGCGCCTCCATCAAAATCATCATCGACTGCAACTATCCAAACCTAGTGAGTCTAATGACTCAGCACGTTCTAACCATACATAACAAATAATACTTATACAGGTACATGCAACTTTAAAATAATATTTTTAGAAAATAAGCAAGCGTAAAATCTTGTAATCATATATCATTAAATCATAAAGCTTTCAATCATTTATCGTTTTGAGTGAAGTTTTATCCTTGAAAGTGACTAGTTGTATCCTCTGGTCGACTTCAGTCTTAGCTCACCATTGCGCATGGAGACGGGTAAATGGAAATACGATCGTTGGGATCCCTCTAGGGCCTTTTCCCGTATACAGGCTCCCTTTGGGGCCTTCTCTCTCACGATATTCTCAATAATCATATATCCTATCCTTTTTGTCACAACCAATTCACATCATTCAAAATATTTTTCTTTTCTTTTTATTCATAAAATATCATGTCATTTCCAATTTCGAAAAATAACGTTTTTAACAATAAAAATTGCACATCTTTATCATAAATCATAAAATTCCATATTTTCATCATAAACATTTTAAAATATCATTTAGCATGTATTATCACTCTTTGGGGGCACTGCGAAGCCTTTCGTACCCAGGACACAAAATGACCATTTTACCATTGGACCCTAAAATTCCCGATTTTGACGTTTTCTTACTTTTATTGACTCGAGCCTATCCTATAATATCATATAAACTTAAATTTGATTTCTAATATTTTTCTTAGACGTAAACCCGTGCCTTTCGATTTAAAACTTATTGACTAAACCACGAAGCGTTTTTAACCAGAATAAATTCAAAACTTAATATTATTTATTTTCTTCCCAAATTTTAAACATAAACTTTTCATCCCTAAACTTAACATGATATCTTAAAATACACCTATAAATATTTCTTATACGTAAATTAAGTTCCTCAACTAATTTCCTAATTCTTTTTAAAACTTAACCGTATGTCTCGATTTTAACCCGAATCGACTCATAACTTAACCAAACTTGAATCATATATTATTCACACCTAACCATACCCTATGCAACCCAAATCAAGCTAATTAAACCTTCGAACGAGCCTAGGAAGCTGATGGAAAATTCTGCTCATTCGAACCAAGCCCTAGTTTGCGCCAACCCTTAGTCCCTTCGACTCTAGCCCTTAAACACCATGTCCAGACCCTAGCTGACCCTCCTAGGACCATGACCATCCCCTAGAGATCCTATTGGACCGAACTTGATAAGCCTAGAACCTACAGCCCCCAAACCCGCTCCTCATGGCATGCGCGCCCCAAACCTCACGCCCACATCCCTCCCCCTTGCACCAGCACCCCCTTTAACCCCTCTAGGACCATCATACACCCCTCTTGAGGCATCTGGACATGACCCATATGTAGCACACAGCCTTGTCCTTCTAGCACCCGAATTCGAAAACTCTAGTTTATTTAAAATCCAATTTTCGTTCATCCTCTTGCCCTAACCTATCCAGCCTTTAAACATACACCTAGAGACCCTTAAACATGTATAAAAACGTCCCTTCCCATAGCCCTACTATGACAACCCCTTTATGCATCATAATCATGAGTTTGAAAGCATGAAAATTCAAGTTTTAACTTGTTCAAGCCGTAAAATGAAAATAAAAGGAGGGTTTCATATTTTTTATGCAAACATGATTAAACACACATAATATGATTTGAATGGTGTAAAAAAAAGGTTTAGAAACGTGTCTTTGCGTTTAAAATGCTCGAAATACAAATATCGTAGCGGTGAAAGTCGGCGACGAACGAAAGACGATTTTTATTTTTATTTTCCTACCTTTTTTCATGTCAAAACCCCACCAAAACTCACCTTGGTATGCAAGGGAGTCAAGTGATCGTTGTTGGAAGGAAGAACGATGAATAAATTTTTGAAGAACGAATGAGAAAAAAAACAAAATTTCCTTGGCTAGCTTCAGGGGCGGAGTCAGGATCTTCGTTCAGCGTAGGCAACCATATATTATAATTAATAAAGCAAAAAAAAGAGCAATAATTAATCGCCAGCTAAAAATAATGTGTCATAAAGTTTGAACGCAAGTTACGCACAGTCAGTAGCATTGATAATTGATGGGAAAACGTCAGAAAAATGAGGAACAACGACGTGTAAAAAATCCGAAATCAAAACAAAATATGATATAAAATATACGTTCGACAAAATAAGCATTAATTCATTATCGATTGGAAAAAGCATAAAATTATAAAACAATTGAATGATCGACAAACATTGAACGAAACAACGAACTTAAATTTGGTAACATTTTAAATTTTTTAGAGATTATGAAAGATTAAGCAGTAATAAAAAAGAATTGGAATGATTGTTACTCAAAGTATATGACGTTCGTGACTCGAGAAAAGAAAACACATACAAAAGGCTATATAGAGTGTATACTTAGATACTAATAACAAGTAAAAATTTTAGTCTAAAATTTGGGTTTACACATTATTAAAAGAAAATTGGATCAGTATAGACAACTAAACATGTAATAATAGCATGCATAAATTAAAAATTTAAACACACACACATAAATTTAAAAAATAAAAATATATAAAAATAAAAATAGCATGCATAAATTTAAAAAATGGCATGCATAAATTTAAAAAATTTACAAATAATAGCATGCATGAATTTAAAAATAAAAATATATAAAAATTTATATATAAACATATAAAAAAAATTTTGGCGGCTAGCTAGAAGAATGGCCGCTGTTCTCTTTTCCTATTTTACGTTAATGTGTGTGTGGGTGTAGGCATGTGTGTGTTTATGGTCTAAGAGTCTTTCTTTTATTTATTATTATTTTTAAATATATAATAAAAGGTTTTGAAAATATTTAATTAATGTGCTTAATTGACTTTTTTTAATTAATAAATTATGCCCATTAAGATTAATAAAATCATTAGGTCTAAAATTAATTAAAATATTTAAAAATACATATTTCTAAATAAAATCACATGCGTGTTTATGGTCTAAGAGTCTTTCTTTTATTTATTATTATTTTTAAATAGATAATAAAAGGCTTTGAAAATATTTAATTAATGTGCTTAATTGACTTTTTTTAATTAATAAATTATGCCCATTAAGATTAATAAAATCATTAGGTCTAAAATTAATTAAAATATTTAAAAATACCTATTTCTAAATAAAATCCCTTATAAAAGACATAAAATCCTTTGCTCTAACTAATTAATTTAAACTTAACCTTAAAAATGTTATAATTATTAAATTATTTAAAATAAATATTTTCTTAACTAAAAATAAAAATTTAAATTTTTAAATTTTTAGCACCTTAATCATCTCCGTTCCTTCGTCCCCGACCAACCACCGATATTAGCCTAAAAAAATCTTTAAATTATGCAATCGAACAAAATTACACAATTAATCATTTAGTCACTCAAAATATATCTTTCATGCATCCAAAATCATTTCATTAAAATATTTTTTGGTGATTTAATAATTTTCATGCATGCGGTCTACGTGGACTGATTTTCGGGCGTTACAATAATACAACATATTACCATAATTTTGTACCGTCTTTTGGATTTCTCTAAAATCTCCATAGATTTTAGAAGAATCTGGTACTATTTCCAGGAACTTATTAGACTCAATCATAATTTTCATTTGGATTCTGATAAGTTCCATTTTGCTTCTGATATCTAATGTAGAACCCGTAAATTTGACTGCGTATAAGATATGCATAATTCCTAGTATTTAATTTAAAATAATTTTTATTGCATGAGTATTTAAATTCTTTTCTTTAAATTTATTTATTTTACGCAGTAGTTTAATTGTTACCTTTTCAGTTAAATAAGTGAGGCCGGACTGGAGATTGAGTATTGAGATAAGTTAATAAAGACTTATTTAAGAAGTAGTAATTTAGCATGTTAGTAAATATAATTTAAAAAGTTGACATGCATGCAAGTTATTAAACTTCTTTGGTATTTTATTTAATTATTTTAAAGCATAAAATGCATGTTTATTTCATTAATTTATGTTTAATTATTTTTATGCATTTTAGGCATAATTCATGCATGCTAGGAATTGTTTCATGAAATTTTAAAAGTTCGTGCATTAAGATTTTTAAGTTGCATTTCACATTCGAACGAAGATCGGAGACCGGAGAAACTTCAGGAAAATTATTTTTATTACATGATTAATTTTAATAATTAATTTAAGATGTTTTAAAGGTATTTTTCAAATACTGGGAATTTTTGGGTATTTTTACTCGCAGGATTTTAATTTTTAACGGTACGCAAATTCTATCGAATTTGGGGACTTTTTAAGGGTTCGACTATTATTTTCAAAACCTTTTTAACACGAAATATTTTTCAAGAATGCGTTTGGACTTAATGGGCCTACTTTTAAGCTTGTTGGGCTTAAATTCTTTGTTAAACTTTTAATTATCAAAATTAGGCCCATTAGTTGGTTGTTAGCTATTTAAAGATCGCCTAACCTATTATTAACCTAAACCTAATCATCCACAACAGCCGACACCCTCCCCCAACTGCTGTCACTCTCGGTTTCATCATTTTCAGCAAGAGACCCCATCGGTTTGTCTTGATCTTGCAATAGAGTTTTCCTCCAGCTTTCACCTCGGGACCCTTGTGTTGGTGCATCATTTCAGGCACGTTTTGTAGAACCCGGAAATCAGTCTACGTATAAGCCATGCATAATTCTAGATTTCTAAATTTAATTGACTTCATTGCATGATTATTTTAAATGCATTTCTTTGAAGTTAATTATTTTATTATTTCAGCTCAGTAGTTGATTTTTAGCATGTCAGTTATTTCAGTGAGGCCGGACTGGAGTTGGAGTTTTGAGATAGGATTTAAGATTCGAGAAATACATCCGAGAGTTTATTTAACTAGCAAGTAAGTTCATTTAAGTTAGTAAGAAGATTTGAGGATTTAATTTAAGTTGCTTGAGGTGATGAAGAAATGAGCTCATTTAAGTTACTTAATTAAGGGGTTAGCTCACTAAATTAATTAAAGGGTTAGTAAGGCTTTTAAGGTTTATTAGTTGACTAGATAACCAACACCTCCCACTCAATTTTTTTTTTATTATGAATTTCGGCCACCCCAATTGCCAAGGCAAACTCATTTCCAACTCATCAACTTTGACCAATTCTTTGACATCTTTAAGCATGCTAATCTTTTCAATTATTAACCAAACCTTAATTAGTTAGTATTAAGCATGATCCTAGCATTGGATACCATACAATCCATCGGTCAAGGCATTCCCCAAGGAGAGTTGACAAGCATGTGCAAAAATATTAAATGTGTGGTAGACTTGGCCTTGCATTTATGCCCTTTGTTTGTGGATCTTGTTCCTCACATTTCATACCATCATCCTCACTCCTCCATGACTGAAATTCAGAGAGCTTAGAGTGTAAAATTTCGTGAGGTGCTTAGCCAAAAAAGAGAGAAGAAAAATAGAGAGAAGGGAAGGAAAGGTAGTGAAGCAAGCAACTCCGTCTCCTCCGCGCCGTCTCGTCTCTTCTTCTCGTTTCTATTTCAAAAGAATCCAAGGCATGTATATATTTTTTTCTAAACCTCAATCAAGTCATATTATCAAGTATTTTTCAGTACATGATCAGATTTCATCATGCAAAAACCGAACACATATCAAATTTGTCAAAAGAAAATGCATGCAGATTTTTCGTTTTTCTTGGGCAGCTTCATGGTTTGCTTTGAGTTGTGGATTTCAGGTTATGGTTCGACTCCAGGCTCCCAAGGCTGTTCCTAGACATGTAATAGGATGTATTAGTACCATGTTGGCCCATTCATTTAGCCCCCACCCTTGCTGGAAACCGAAATGACAGCAAGTTCCCCATAGGTGCAGGAAATGGTGTTCGAAAAATTTCAGTTTCTTGTCTTGAGGGTTGGATCTGATCTTGGCTGCTCTAAGGCTCTTAGCCATGGTTGGATCACTCCCCTAGCATGTCTAAGACATGACTAAGTCGCCATTTTAGTGGCTTGGTCCATGGCTCCTCGGTTTTTAATTAAAACATCACAACAGCCCCTTCCCTCTCGGCCCTTCAATTTTTGGACAACATATGTATTTCGAGTTTGGTGGTTTGGTATGGATCTTGTTTGGCCTATGGCCCTTAGCCACGGTTCATACCATACTCCTAGATGTCTAGATCGCGTCATGGTCAATCAAATGGTCATTGGAACGATTCATGACATCCAAACAAAAGCAATGCACCCTACGTGCAGAATTTGTTCTCGGTTGGAACGTTTGGTTGTTTGCTGGTGTGGTTCGAATTGTGTCTGGTCTTGTGCCCTTAGCCATGGTTCAAATCCTTCCTTGGGATGTTGGTAAGGGTCTCTGGTCGGTGGTGTAAGCCCCAATGGCCGGCGGACTCGAAAACGACACAAGGAAAACAAGTGCGCAGCTGCTGGAATTTTACAGCAAGTTGCTGTGTCGGTTCAGAGGCTTGTTCGAGTTCTTTGTCGGCTTTTAGCCCATGGCCTTGGACTGGACAGTGCCTAATCAAGTTAGGAAGGTCATGTTTTTGGCCGTTCGTCATTCGGATCATTTTTGTAGTCGTAAGAGAATTTACGGTGCGATGTGCCGAGTTGCGCAGCTGCTGTATTTTTTTGACAGCAAGTTGCTGTGACGGTTCAGAGGCTTGTTCGAGTTCTTGGTCGGCTTTTAGCCCATGGCCTTGGACTGGACAGTGCCTAATCAAGTTAGGAAGGTCATGTTTTTGGCCGTTCGTCATTCGGATCATTTTTGTAGTCGTACGAGAATTTACGGTGCGATGTGCCGAGTTGCGCAGCTGCTGTATTTTTTTGACAGCAAGTTGCTGTGACGGTTCAGAGGCTCGTTCGAGTTTTTGGTCGGCTTTTAGCCCATGGCCTTGGACTGGACAGTGCCTAATCAAGTTAGGAATGTCATGTTTTTGGCCGTTTGTCATTCGGATCATTTTTGAAGTCGTACGAGAATTTACGGTACGATGTGCCAAATTGACTCTCGAAAGAGCGTTTCTTGTTTTGGCCTCCATTCCACCTAAATTTCGACCATCATAATTTCGGTCTGTAAGTTTTACAATTCAGCATTTTGTTTAGCATTTTATTTAAAGCATGAATTATTTTGTCAGCATGCTTCCAGATTTTCAGTATTTCAGTGTTCAGTTAAAATAAATTATGGAATTATGCATGTTAGTTACGTACGGGTTATGTATGGAACAGTATGCCCCCTAGACGCCAGGTTGGGCGCCCGAGAGGTGGCGCGAGGCGCTGTCATGAGTACGGTCAGGATCGTAGGCGGGAGGAAGACTTACCTCCACCCCCTCCGCCTGATATGAATGCCCAGATGCTAGCTGGGATGACGCAGTTCTTTGCACAATTTGCGGGGAACAATGCCGTTGTTGCAGCCGCTGCCAGGTCGACAGGGCCCGAGGCTGTCTATGAGAGATTCATGAAGATGCGCCCGAAGGAATTCTCTGGGACATCTGACCCCATGGTTGCCGAGGGATGGATCAAGTCCCTCGAGGTTATCTTTGATTTCATGGAGCTGGGAGACGCCGACCGAGTTCGATGTGCCACCTATCTATTCACTGGAGACGCCCGCTTATGGTGGGAAGGAACGTCAGTAGCCCTGACTTTGGCTACACTTTCTTGGACGCGTTTTAAGGAGGTTTTCTACTCCAAGTATTTTGCCGAGGAGGTTCGCACCAGGCTGACCACAGAGTTCATGAGTATGAGGCAGGGGGGTATGTCGGTTACGGAGTTCATCCGTAAGTTTGAGAGGGGCTGTCACTTTGTGCCCCTGATAGCAAATGATGCCAGAGCAAAGTTGATGCATTTTCTGGTGGGACTACGGCCGATCTTGAGTCCGGGATGTTAGGGTATCTGACCCTGCCACGTATGAGATCGCAGTCTCCAAAGCCTTAGCCGCTGAGCAGGATCAGCGGGACATCGAGAGAGACCGCCAGGGCAAGCGCCCAATCCAGTTACCCCACCGCCCTCCTCCTCATCAGCATCAGCAGCAGCACAAGAGGCCTTTTCATGGACCACCCAGGAACAGAGGCCAGCAGCAGCAGCAGCAGCGGGGACGCCCAGCCCCGAGGACTCAGGAGCACCCAATCTGCCCCAGGTGCTCACGTCGTCATCCTGGAGCATGTATGTCTGGCTCAGGAAAGTGTTTCAAGTGTGGCAGCCCAGACCACATGTTGCTGCAGTGCCCTCAGAGGAATCTGCCTACTCAGGGCAGGGTTTTTGCGCTCCATGCCGCAGAAACCAACCCGGAGACCATGTTGTTGACAGGTACCTTTAAGCTTTAAGTTATTATTGAATTTTCGTGTTTTTGGGAATGGGGATTGAGCATTTGAACTTAGAACAGCGATAGGGTTGCATGCTCTACTTAGTATTATTTTCGGGACTTAGTTAGAAGAACTGTGGCCTTTGCATGTCTATAAGCTTAGCTCTCGTGATCTTTGGGTTCTGCTTAGTATTCCGAACTTCCAGGGAGAATTTTCATAGCCGGCAAAGCTACCAAGGCCTTGATAGATTCAGGGGCCACTCACTCATTTATATCGGAGGTCTTCGCAAACTTTCTCAAGATCAAGACCATTGGGCTAGACATAGCCTTTTCAGTAGTGTTGCCGTCAGGCGTGGAGATGGCAGCTACCAATGTTATCAGAGATATAGACCTTGAGCTGCACGGTAATCTTGTTTATGCGGATCTGATTGTGCTACCGATGCCGGAATTTGACATCATCCTATGGATGGACTGGCTACTGAAGAACAGAGTGTTGATAGACTTCCAGCGGAGATCTGTTCTTGTCCGACCACCTGGAATGGAGCAGTTCTTATTTGAGCCGGACAGGTACTTTTCGTTACCGCGCATTATTCCATATGTTCAGGCTAGGAAACTCATGCATAGAGGGTGTCGAGCATTTCTAGCGACCTTTTTATATGTCCCCGAGGAACCCAGCCAGTCAGCCTCAGATGTTCCGATTGTCAGAGACTTCTTAGACGTTTTTCCCGAAGACGTCTCTGGTATGCCACCCGAGAGAGAGGTGGAGTTTTCCATTGAGCTTATGCCAGGTACGGCTCCGATATCCAAAGCGCCATACCGACTTGCACCGACAGAGATGGCAGAGCTTAAGAAGCAGATTCAGGAACTTCTCGACAAGGAATTCATTCGCCCGAGCTTTTCACCATGGGGCACGCCAGTCTTATTTGTAAAGAAGAAGGATGGCTCCCTGAGGCTTTGCATTGACTATCGGGAGTTGAACAGGGTTACAGTTAAGAACAAATACCCACTGCCGAGGATTGAGGATCTATTTGACCAATTGCAGGGAGCTTCGATTTTATCTAAGATAGATCTGCGTTCTGGTTATCATCAGTTGAGGGTGAGAGATGCTGATGTCTCGAAGACAGCTTTCAGGACTCGTTATGGTCACTACGAGTTCCTGGTGATGCCGTTTGGTCTGACAAATGCTCCAGCGATCTTCATGGATCTCATGAATCGCGTATTTCAGCCGTATCTTGACCAGTTTGTGATAGTGTTCATAGACGACATTCTTGTCTACTCCAAGAGTCAAGAGGATCACAGCAGACATTTGACCACAGTGTTGCAGACCTTGCAGAAACACAAGTTATTCGCAAAGTTCAGCAAGTGCGAATTCTGGTTAGAGAAGGTGGCGTTCTTGGGCCACATTGTTTCTAGCAGTGGTATTGAGGTAGACCCCGCAAAAGTTGCAGCAGTCCGAGATTGGGTTGTGCCTCAGAATGCATCCGAGATCCGCAGTTTTCTTGGGCTGGCAGGATATTACAGGAAATTCATTCAGGGATTCTCCTCCATTGCCGTTCCACTCACAGCACTGACCAAGAAAAATGTGAAATTTGTGTGGAGCAAGGAGTGTCATAAGAGCTTCGATACTTTCAAGCAAGCTCTTATCTCAGCACCAATATTGGCCATGCCAGCAGGACCCGGTGAGTTTGTCCTTTACACAGATGCTTCGAAGCTTGGTTTAGGTGCAGTTCTGATGCAGCATGGGAAAGTGATAGCGTATGCTTCTCGACAGCTGAAGGTCCATGAGAAGAACTACCCTACCCATGATCTGGAGTTAGCGGCTGTAGTTTTTGCCTTGAAGATTTGGAGGCACTATCTGTATGGAGAGAAATGCCAGATCTTTACCGACCACAAGAGCCTCAAGTATTTCTTTACGCAGAAGGAGCTGAACATGCGTCAGAGGCGTTGGTTGGAGCTTGTGAAAGACTACGATTGTGACATTAGCTACCACCCGGGTAAGGCTAATGTAGTTGCGGATGCTTTGAGCAGGAAAGTCGCAGTGATGGCTCACCTGACGATTCAGAAACCTCTTCAGATTGAGATGCAGAGGTTTGATCTTGAGACTTACCCTCAAGGTAGAGTTCCTCGTTTATCTACCTTGACTATACAGTCCTCTCTTATTGACCGTATTCGCAGTAGTCAGGCAGCAGATGAGCAGTTGGCGCAGTGGAAGCAGAGGGATGAAGCCAAGGGCAGTGTCTTGTACACGGTCAGGGACGGTATTGTGAGATACCGAGACAGGATATGGGTTCCTAGTAGTGAGTCTATCCGAGCAGACATCTTATCAGAGGCCCATATGTCCCCGTACTCCATTCACCCTGGGAGTACGAAGATGTACAAAGATCTGAATCTATTGTATTGGTGGTCTGGTATGAAGAAGGACATCAGACGATTTGTGTCCGAGTGCCTGACCTGTCAGTTAGTGAAGGCCGAGCATCAGAGACCAGCAGGTTTGCTCAAGCCCCTTCCTATTCCTGAGTGGAAGTGGGAGAACGTCACCATGGATTTTGTTACCGGTTTGCCGAGATCAGCCAGAGGATCGAATGCCATATGGGTGATTGTAGATCGTCTTACTAAATCAGCGCACTTCTTGCCTATTAAGACGACATTCACCATGATTCAGTATGCAGAGCTGTATATCCGAGAGATAGTCCGACTCCATGGCATCCCAGTTTATATCGTATCTGACAGAGATCCCAGATTCACTTCCTCATTTTGGAAGAGTTTGCATTCGACTTTGGGTACAAAGTTGCAGTTTAGCACCGCTTTCCATCCGCAAACAGATGGGCAGTCAGAGCGAGTTATTCAGATCTTCGAGGATCTTCTTCGTGCTTGCGTCATTGATTTATCAGGGAGTTGGGAGTCGAACTTGCCATTGGTAGAGTTCACCTATAACAACAGTTTCCAATCTTCTATTGGTATGGCTCCGTATGAAGCACTGTATGGCCGCAAGTGCAGATCTCCTGTTCATTGGGATGAAGTAGGAGAGAGAGCAGAGTTGGGTCCAGAGATTGTTCAGCAGGCAGCAGATGTAGTAGTCAAGATCCGTGATAGGATGAGGACTGCTCAGAGCCGACAGAAGAGTTATGCCGATCAGCGGAGGAGAGACTTAGAGTTTGCAGTGGGCGATCATGTCTTTGTGAAAGTGGCACCTATGAAGGGTGTCATGAGATTTGGGAAGAAAGGGAAGCTCAGTCCGAGATTCATTGGACCATTTGAGATCCTTGACAGAGTTGGGACGCTAGCTTA
Source organism: Primulina eburnea (assembly GCF_022965805.1). Lineage (NCBI taxonomy): Eukaryota > Viridiplantae > Streptophyta > Magnoliopsida > Lamiales > Gesneriaceae > Primulina > Primulina eburnea. The sequence goes on along the minus strand of NC_133107.1, from coordinate 37,928,522 downwards.
TCGTGTTGCTCTTCCGCCGAATTTGGCCGGAGTACACAATGTCTTCCACGTCTCTATGCTGAGGAAGTATATGGCAAATCCTTCGCATGTCTTGAACTTTGAGCCGTTGCAGCTTACTCCGAACCTATCTTATGATGAGAGACCCGTGCAGATCCTAGACAGACAGGAAAAGAAGCTTCGGAACAAGCTGGTTAAGCGAGTCAGAGTAAAATGGCTCAACCATTCAGAGGAGGAAGCTACATGGGAGTCTGAGCCGGAGATGAGAGATCGTTACCCCGAGTTATTCGGTGAGTTCTAATTTCGAGGACGAAATTTCTTTTAAGGGGGGAAGGATTGTAGAACCCGGAAATCAGTCTACGTATAAGCCATGCATAATTCTAGATTTCTAAATTTAATTGACTTCATTGCATGATTATTTTAAATGCATTTCTTTGAAGTTAATTATTTTATTATTTCAGCTCAGTAGTTGATTTTTAGCATGTCAGTTATTTCAGTGAGGCCGGACTGGAGTTGGAGTTTTGAGATAGGATTTAAGATTCGAGAAATACATCCGAGAGTTTATTTAACTAGCAAGTAAGTTCATTTAAGTTAGTAAGAAGATTTGAGGATTTAATTTAAGTTGCTTGAGGTGATGAAGAAATGAGCTCATTTAAGTTACTTAATTAAGGGGTTAGCTCACTAAATTAATTAAAGGGTTAGTAAGGCTTTTAAGGTTTATTAGTTGACTAGATAACCAACACCTCCCACTCAATTTTTTTTTTATTATGAATTTCGGCCACCCCAATTGTCAAGGCAAACTCATTTCCAACTCATCAACTTTGACCAATTCTTTGACATCTTTAAGCATGCTAATCTTTTCAATTATTAACCAAACCTTAATTAGTTAGTATTAAGCATGATCCTAGCATTGGATACCATACAATCCATCGGTCAAGGCATTCCCCAAGGAGAGTTGACAAGCATGTGCAAAAATATTAAATGTGTGGTAGACTTGGCCTTGCATTTATGCCCTTTGTTTGTGGATCTTGTTCCTCACATTTCATACCATCATCCTCACTCCTCCATGACTGAAATTCAGAGAGCTTAGAGTGTAAAATTTCGTGAGGTGCTTAGCCAAAAAAGAGAGAAGAAAAATAGAGGGAAGGGAAGGAAAGGTAGTGAAGCAAGCAACTCCGTCTCCTCCGCGCCGTCTCGTCTCTTCTTCTCGTTTCTATTTCAAACGAATCCAAGGCATGTATATATTTTTTTCTAAACCTCAATCAAGTCATATTATCAAGTATTTTTCAGTACATGATCAGATTTCATCATGCAAAAACCGAACACATATCAAATTTGTCAAAAGAAAATGCATGCAGATTTTTCGGTTTTTCTTGGGCAGCTTCATGGTTTGCTTTGTGTTGTGGATTTCAGGTTATGGTTCGACTCCAGGCTCCCAAGGCTGTTCCTAGACATGTAATAGGATGTATTAGGACCATGTTGGCCCATTCATTTAGCCCCCACCCTTGCTGGAAACCGAAATGACAGCAAGTTCCCCATAGGTGCAGGAAATGGTGTTCGAAAAATTTCAGTTTCTTGTCTTGAGGGTTGGATCTGATCTTGGCTGCTCTAAGGCTCTTAGCCATGGTTGGATCACTCCCCTAGCATGTCTAAGACATGACTAAGTCACCATTTTAGTGGCTTGGTCCATGGCTCCTCGGTTTTTAATTAAAACATCACAACAGCCCCTTCCCTCTCGGCCCTTCAGTTTTTGGACAGCATATGTATTTCGAGTTTGGTGGTTTGGTATGGATCTTGTTTGGCCTATGGACCTTAGCCACGGTTCATACCATACTCCTAGATGTCTAGATCGCGTCATGGTCAATCAAATGGTCATTGGAACGATTCGTGACATCCAAACAAAAGCAATGCACCCTACGTGCAGAATTTGTTCTCGGTTGGAACGTTTGGTTGTTTGCTGGTGTGGTTCGAATTGTGTCTGGTCTTGTGCCCTTAGCCATGGTTCAAATCCTTCCTTGGGATGTTGGTAAGGGTCTCTGGTCGGTGGTGTAAGCCCCAATGGCCGGCGGACTCGAAAACGACACAAGGAAAACAAGTGCGCAGCTGCTGGAATTTTACAGCAAGTTGCTGTGTTGGTTCAGAGGCTTGTTCGAGTTCTTGGTCGGCTTTTAGCCCATGGCCTTGGACTGGACAGTGCCTAATCAAGTTAGGAAGGTCATGTTTTTGGCCGTTCGTCATTCGGATCATTTTTGTAGTCGTACGAGAATTTACGGTGCGATGTGCCGAGTTGCGCAGCTGCTGTATTTTTTTGACAGCAAGTTGCTGTGATGGTTCAGAGGCTTGTTCGAGTTCTTGGTCGGCTTTTAGCCCATGGCCTTGGACTGGACAGTGCCTAATCAATTTAGGAAGGTCATGTTTTTGGCCGTTCGTCATTCGGATCATTTTTGTAGTCGTACGAGAATTTACGGTGCGATGTGCCGAGTTGCGCAGCTGCTGTATTTTTTTGACAGCAAGTTGCTGTGACGGTTCAGAGGCTCGTTCGAGTTTTTGGTCGGCTTTTAGCCCATGGCCTTGGACTGGACAGTGCCTAATCAAGTTAGGAATGTCATGTTTTTGGCCGTTTGTCATTCGGATCATTTTTGAAGTCGTACGAGAATTTACGGTACGATGTGCCAAATTGACTCTCGAAAGAGCGTTTCTTGTTTTGGCCTCCATTCCACCTAAATTTCGACCATCATAATTTAAGGAGCATTATTTCATTATTTTCAGCGTATTTTAATCATGACGTTACGGTGGTTTAGTGTTTGTTCGCGTTGGTTCGGAGTCATGATTAAATACGAAGTCGTTAGATGTAATTGTCGCATTTTCAAACTAAATTGCATAGTTGGTCAAGTTTAAGCTATTGCATATTTTCATGGCACCGTTAGGTTGCAGCGAGCCTGGGGGACGATCCAACCCACTCCAGTTGGTAAAATTACAGGATATTTTCATTATCGCCAGTTAATTATTTTACGTGCATGAAAACAGAAAATGATTATTTTTGAGATTTATGCGATATGGCTTATGGTTCATTCACTATGTGGGAGCATTATTTATACGGTCGCCAGTGACCGCTCAGTTCAGGTTGGTATCATCAGGTCGCCAGTGACCTATCAGTTCCGGATGGTACCATCGGGTCTTCAGTGACCGCCAGCTCAGTTTCAGGCTCCCCGGTAGTCAGTTACCGATCAGTTCAGCTTTCAAATCATTGTTCAAACATAAATAAACATCTCCCACAGCTTTGGCAGCAACCCTTGCTCCATTGCCCATCCTCAAGAAGGTCTCACCTTCCCTGAGCTTCCTACTTCTTTCCATCACCTGCAAATCATTACAGAGATGTGATCCACAGCCGGTATCCAGTACCCAAGAAGTAGAGTTAATGGAGATATTTACTTCAATGTAGAACATACCTTTGCCAGAACCCTTCTGGGCAAGATATTCCCTGCAGTTACGCCTCCAATGTACAGGCTTCTTGCAGTGATGACAGATGTCAACTGTCTTCTCAGCCTTGGCTGGTGCGGCTGCCACAACGGGACCCGGAGTCTGCCTCTTCAAGGGCACGCTCTTCTTGGGACGTTGGAAAGAACGCTTCTTTCCCTTCCCATATGGATCGTTCTTTGTGCCAGATGAAGAACCCACATAAAGAGCCAGCTTCTCCTTTTTGATAGTGGACTCAAAAGTCACCAACATGTTCACCAACTCTTCAAGGCTGGGCTCAAGCTTGTTCATATTGAAGTTCACCACAAAAGGATCAAATGAGCTTGGCAGCGACAGCAGCAACACATCCGTGGTCAACTCCGAAGGCAATACCAAATCCATGCCAACGAGCTTGTCCACGAGCCCAATCAACTTTAGGCCATGCTCATGGACCGAAGCCCCATCTCGCATGCGTAAAGTGATGAGCTCCTTGACTGTGGCATGCCTTAGAGGCCGAGTCTGCTCACCAAAGAGTTCCTTGAGGTGCATATGAATGTCAGCAGCATTCTTTGCATCCTCGAATAGCCTCTGCAGCTCATCGTTCATCAAAGCCTGCATATAACACCTTGCCTTCAAATCATGGTCGCACCAATCCTTGTAGGTCTGCAATTCCTCAGGAGTGCAGCTAGTCGGAGCCTCAGCAGGGGGCGACTCAGTCAGTGTATATGCAATTTTCTCCGAGTTCAAGACAATCTTTAGATTTCTTAGCCAAGTGATATAGTTAGGTCCGGTTAGAACGTGTTTTTCGAGAATAACGGAAAATGGGTTGCGAATTGATGACATTGTCAAGGATTTGTACTGAAAAGTAAAACATATAAATGTTAATGATTATTTTAAAATATTTAATAAGATATAAAGTTTGGACTTTTACTTTATAAATTGTCGCTCCCACTGTTTTGACATTTTCACTACCCTCTAGTGAAAACGGGAAACACTTTCCTCAAAAGGTACGTAAGGTCTAATTAGCGAATTGTGATCCCGAATAATATCAGCCAATCACAATTCCTAAAAGGTAGTTTCCAATTGCATCGCCATGCAACTCTCTACGTATACTTTTGTCTCACGTTTGATTAGGACCCAATAATATGACGTCGTTCATCTTTACGTGTCAAGCCTAACCCATCGATATTGAACCTTAATGGATGGTCGCCATGAGTTCCCTCAATAATATGAGCCGAAATCATGGGAGTTCCACGTAGTTCACATCACAATGTCAATGGATGTCACAGCTTTCCGGCACCCAGGGCCCCCAATAATATGAGCCGAGCCCCGAGTACGGGTAGCGTTCATCATGCACCCATTGTCGATGGAAGACAAGGAAATTATTGTAATGCCCGAGAATTAATCACTGTTAATCAAAGATTATTGACTTATAATTTAACGTGATTACGAAAGGGCCAACGGAGACACGATTTAAGATAATGCGCGGCCATTTATTTAGAATTTCAGAATGTATTGCCGAAGCAATACCGCACCCGCGCTCATGGTTAGACCGCACCCGCGGTCGATGTCCAGTAGGGTAGCAATTTTTGGGAAAAGTGAGACCGCACCCGCGGTGTTGGAGCGCACCCGCGGTCCAGCAGTTACCGCACCCGCGGTGCGACGTGTTTTGCAAAGATGAGGCCACCTCGACGTATGCATGCATGGATATATATATAGTAGGATTTCTTCGAAAATTCAGCCAAAAATCAAGAAAGGTCTGAAGAAGTTACTGAAAATCCTTACGCCTTTTGTGAGAAATCCGTCCGTCTGATTTTGAATCCGACTTCGGTATTGAGTTCCTAGCAACGTAGGCTACAAATGGACGTAAGTTTTACTACGTTTTGACATGTTTTAGAATTATGATATTGTCAGAATTGAATGGAATTCATATATGATGTTCTTGACATATTAGACATCATAGAATCGAAGTCAGATTAGGAAACGGACTGATTATGGAATTGTTATGAATTTTTAGGGTATATTGATTTATACCAGACAGATTTGAATTGTGATTGGATTACGGATTGTATTGGATATGGGTTATGGATTGTAACTGTTATCTGGTGATATGGTATTGACGGGGATACTGAGTTTGTACCGTTATGCCGTTGATTTTGAAATAAATCAAGATTGATCAGATTGATATTGATTTGAAAGGTATATTGACATGAGATTATTGATATTGTCATTGCCAGACAGACTGTGAATTCAGGACTTCGACTGAGCCAGAAACCGACGAAAGAAAGGTATAAGTCAATGTGGTATTGGGAGATCGACTTGAGTCGGTTAGACTTGAGTTTCCCTAAATCACATACTTTACTTTATTGCATTGATATTGCATTGATTTGATTGATATACTTGTTCTCTTGATTATAGATAGCAGGTATTAGACGAGTAATCTTATGACAGAAGTGCCTGATAGTGGTGGGATCACCACGGGCACATTGCACGATGTCATGAGATATTGTGTTGGCGGAGGTGCCATAGTCTGCTACTGGATAATTGACTATCGATGTGGATAGAATTATAGCTCATTCTATTACTGGTGATCAGTATTGTATTGATGTAGATAGAATTATAACTTCTTATATTACTGTTGATCGATGTTATATCGATGTGGATAGAATCGGAGTTTCTTCTATTACTGGTGATCGATACTATACTGATGTGGATAGAACCAGAGCTTCTCTATTACTGGTGATCGATACTATATCGACGTGGATAGAACTGGAGTCTTTTCTATTACTGTGGGTCGATATGGAATGCCAATGTCTGGAAACCGGGATCCCTAGACTAGGATTGAGTCTAGTCTGAAACGTAGAGTCACGTATATGTCGACAGTCTATGATTGATTATGTTTCAGAGTTTGATACATATATCTGTTACCTGATTACATGCTTTATACTTGTTTATATGATTGCATGTTTCGTTGATTTATACTGGGATTATATTCTCACCGGAATTATCCGGCTGTTGTCTTGTCTGTATGTGTACTTGACAACAGGTGGGACAGGTTCAGGGTCGAGGAGATGAGGAGAGATCGAGTTAGAGTGGAGACTTCGGACTTTGATCTGAGATAGGGTTTGGACACTTGATATTAGTTGTTAAACTCTAGTTTGAATAAATGTTTATGATACAGGACTTGTATTTTATATACTGATATGTATATATGTCTTGATTTCACTACGTTCCGCATTTTAAAAAGAAAAATTTTTAGACCCTGTTTTATAATCGATTAATTAGTCCCAATGATGATTAAGAACTTGATTAGCGTCCGGGTCCCCACAATTATAAACAAATTTATAATTCCCCTTTTCGGACTTGATATTAATTTTGAATCTTATTCAAAATGAGGGTTTTTTAATTTTGAAAGGTCTCATCATTAATTTTATTTTAAAAGCTCGCCATGTTTGATCGTATGTTTGCCGGATTCATGCAACTTTGTTATTATCATAATAATAACGCACATACTCATTATTTATAACATATCATGCATATATTATAAACAGTAAACAAACAAGGATGATCAATCGCCCCACAACTAATGGCCCGTGTGAGCTAAACACGGGCCTAGGTCCAATCCTAGGGTAAATGCACGGGATGCAATGCAACTATTACATTAGCTTCCCATATTTACATGTCTTCGATCTTCATAATCATCATGGCCACCATCTTCCAATCTTGATCATCCACTATACTAATATTTACAATTAAATATCCATGGCAAATAGGGATACATCTCATGGAGGTGGGAACGGGCCATGAACCAAGCCCACTTTATAAATTGATAATTATTACAATCATTCAACATCAAATATCCTAGCATACACCTAGCAAATTGGGCTTGGGCTTTTGATCATCCGTCATGCATAATATCACATATCATACACCATCAATTAATTATCACAATAATTAATTGATCCAATATTATATATCTTGATCTAATCACTAACCGCCACAATTATAAATTAAATTAACAAAGTATACAAACACTTTTGTCTACTTTCAAATTAATTTATTTATAATCGAATTTCTTGTAAATCACAATTTACTATAAATAATTAAAGTCCTACTTCAATTATTTATTTTATGAGAAAATATATGCAACAATTGTAAATTTAAATTTAAGGGCCCAAAACTCATTTTTCACCAAAAATACTTTGGCCCATTTAAATTTTACAAAATATGTTAGCCATCCAATGACCCAACAAATCAAGGCCCATGACACTTTGATTATCCAAAACACTTTTGGAAATCCTAGTCGTCATCGCCGTCGCCGGATTCCGGCAACTCCAAAATTTTTTTTTTTTTAAAACAGAAAGTTTCGGGCAGCCCGAAGGCTGCCCGAGATTCACGGGCAGCAACATGCTGCCCGAAATATTTTTTGTTTTGTTTTGTTTGTTTCAAAATTTCGGCCTTGATGTATATCATGCAAAAATATTTCTCAAGCGGTTAGAAATCGATCTTAACATAATATTACGTAAATATGACACAAAAAACCGTAACCTTAGCTCGGATACCACTTGAAAGCGGACCGGTTACGGTGGCCGGAAGCGCAACGGAAGTCAAAAATTTTTTAATTTTAAGCATAAATTTCGGCCACCTTGTTCTTGTGCAAGATTTACAATTTAAAACACATTCATAGAGTGTTTAAGAATTTACCTATCAACCTCACAAGGTTGATGATGGCACCAACTTAGTTGACAAGCAACTAAGCTCTTGAAAGGGATGACAATCTACAAGCTCCTCCTCCTTCAAAATAAGGCCCACCACTAGCAATGTAAAACCCCTCTTGATTTGCACAAGAAAATCAAGAGGATTTTTCAATGAAAAGATTTTTATTCTCCAACAAAATTAAAGAACAAAAGAGAGAAAAATGAGAGAATGTGTGTGTGTAAAATTTCGGCCAAGTGAGAATGAGAGAGGGGAAGAAATTTTCTTGGTTTTGTGAAAAGTTGTCTTGCATGCCATGCAATATTTTATTCAAAAGTATTCTCCACCCTTTGATCTCCCAAGCATGCAAACCCTAGTGGGCTTGCAACCTTTTGCAAGGCCCATGGACTTTTAATTGTCTCAAACACTTTTGAGCCCAATTAGACTTTACTTGATTTTACTCAAGCCCACTAGTTAAATAATTATTTCCAATTGGGCTCTACAAGGCCCAATGTTATTTAATTAATCCAACACTTGAATTAATTTAATTATTTGGACTCTACTAGGCCCACTAGTGTTTAATTAATTCAACACTTGAATTAATTTAATTTAGTCCATAATAATGTTTATGAAAATCACAATTTTTCAAATACATTATTCACTTGGCCAAATTTTAATCTAGGAACACTTCCATAAATTAAAATTTATATTTCTCTCATAGAAGTCATACTTCTATTTTTCTTTACGCTTATAAACACATTTATAAGCCGTTCAACACATTGAACTATTTTACTTCTCATCGGGATTTACAAAGCTAGTACTTGTGTGGCCCTCAATGATTCATTGATACAACTAGCCGTGGGTTCACATCTCCATGTGATTCGGACTAAACATGTCCTTATTCGAGCATACCCCAATTGCTCCATTCTTACTTATCAACTCCTTGATAGTAAGAACGTCAGAACTCAAGTCTGATAGTACCCAACCAATCACGTTAAACGCCTAGCAGCATCGCTTACGTGATTCCCTAGGTATCACATGATAGTGCCTGCAAGAACCATTCAATTATGGTTAGCGTACAGTACAGTCCCTTCAACTCATATATCCCGACCGATTCGACAACTATTGGTCTATCGAGAGTTGTCAATGAATCGATACTATGTGTCATGTTGTGGTTGCATCGATGGTGTAATCTATGAAACCCCTTTCATAATTATCACCATACTCTGATCAGAGATTTCAACCCACACATACATGAAAAACACATAGAATATCCATACCCGTAGGTAAGCGGTGAATCCCCGACTACAATGCATCGACTCCTATATGTTTCGCCGTAACACCCAACCTTGCCACCTGATGACCCCATAAGAGTCGGTAAACAAGTCAAAGTGAAACGCTAGCACATAGAGTCTCAATGTTGTCCCGGGTCATAAGGACTAATGGTGTACAACCATAAACTAGGACTTTACCACTCGATAAGTGAGAACCACTTGGAAAGTCCTTTATAGAGGGTTGTTCAGTGCACTCTACCAGGAGCACCTATCTGCATGCTCGGACATCACAATGTCCCCTACCAATGAAACATGGTATTCACATCGCAGATACTAGTCTCTAACTCGAGCGGCCTATATCCTTCTTAGTGTCGGCTGAATCGACTAGGAACCGTTTAGAATATACAGTATTACAAATATGAGTTTCATGATACTCATCATATGAGCATCTCATATTCTTTCTACTATTTGTATATTCAAGGACTTTATCTATGCAACTAGCATGGGTATACAGATAAAGATGCGCCAAAATTAATAAATTCAAATATTATTAAAATAAAGATCGTTTATACATAGAGTTTCATTGTGAACACTCGGCCAACACTTGGCTCGACGTGCACCTACTCTAACATGTGTGCATGACAACAGGTGGTGCTGGATCAGGGTCAAGAAGAGGATGAGAGAAGACGAGTTTAGAGTGGTGATTCCGGACTTATTGTAGACTTGGTTTAATACTTGGAATTTAGTAGTTGAACCTTAGACTAGTTTGAATAATTGTTGTACATTATTACTTTATACTGAGATGTATATTAGTTAAATTCCATTACGTTCCGCCCTTATATTTAAAAAAAAATTTAGACCCTGTTTATCTTAGTTGATAATTAAATCCCAAAGTTGATTAAGAAGATGATTAGCGTCCGGGTCCCCACAATTCTTACGTCCAAAATTTTTTTCTTAAACTCTCTATCTTTACTTGTTAATATTAATTGATTGATTTACTAGATAGAAATGGTATGAGAACATAAGTAAAATTATATTAAACACGTAAAACTATTATTATTGTGTAATTAAAATATTTGAAGATAATTTTCTCAAATAATATAGATTCGAACCTAAAATAATATGGATTCGAACATAGATTCGAGATTAATTAGTTGCATGACTTATTCCAATACGTTAGAATATTTAAAACAAGAATATCTAACAAAAGTTAGATAAAAAGGCCCGAAAATTTGTGCTTGAAAATTTGCGGAAAAATGAAAAATTTTCTTTTTAAAATAATTAAAATTTCTCAATCATAAGTTAAATTGACAAAAATGTTTGATATTCAAAATAGCAGCGGAAGAAATCTAATATTTGCAAAATAATGACTTAAAAATAATTCAGCAACATAAAAACTTGATTTGAAGTAAAAATAATAAATGCTGAAATGAGGTCCTCAGGTTCCACTACTGTCGACCCAAGCAAGCTCCCTGGTCCCCGCCCTCGGCCCCGACCTCATCAGTACCTACAACAATCAAGTCTAGTGAGCCTAAAGACTCAGCATGCATATATCGTAAATAACGAGTAAATAATATAGTAAAATTTGCATGAGATAAAAATATCATGTCATGAGGCATAATGTGAAAATAACTTGTCACGAGAAATTATAATACGTGCATAACTGAACTGAAAATCATAGTGAAAATGTTTGCTCCTTGGAGCCCTGTACTGAAATAGCATGTCATAAATTTTCTGTTGAGATTATGGTCTACGCAAGTGGCCCCTGCACTGAACTGAACTGACCGGTAACTGGCGACCGGATAATACAGTGCTCCCATGACCGGTAACTGGCGACCGGGTGAAATAATGCTCCCATGATGGGTAACTGGCGACCGGGTAATACATTGCTCCCATGACCGGTAACTGGCGACCGGGTGAAATAATGCTCCCATGATAGTGAGATGGCCACAAGCAATATCGCATAAATCTCAAAAATGAATATTTTCTATGCACGTAATATAATTAACCAACATAATTAAATATAAACAATTTCGATCTTCTTGCATTAAAATCATGTACTTGCGATATTTAAAAATACCTATATGGCTTGATTGAAGAGTGAAAGAAGATATAAACATGCCTTGGTTTGTTTTGACAGAAAACAAACGAAATAACGACGCGGCGCGGCGGAGACGGAGTGCTCTTCACTTTCTCACTTTTTCTCTCTTAATTCCTTTAAACCAAGCATGCACCATAATTATTATAATAGCGTAAAAATCGTAAACGTGATGCATGAACATTTAAAAATATCATGATTTGTGCTCAGGGCGCTGCTAGGACCAAAATCTCACCCCGGGTACAAAATTACCATTTTGCCCCTGGAAACCCAAAAATTACCATTTTACCCCTGGACCTTTAAAATTGACCCGAAGCTTACCAAACTCCTTAAAATATCCCAAAACATTTTTAAAATTGTACTTAGACGTAAAATCAATCCAAAATCAGAACTTAACCGACTCGTTTAATAACTTAGACCGAGGTCCCGGTTTTTATCCGAAACGACTCGAAACTTACCCGAAATTTTCCCAACTTACTATTATATCTTAAAAACACTATGAAGCTCATAATACCACAATATTAGGCCCAAAACTCTCGGCTATTAATTCAGAACAAGAACAAATCTCTCGGCCCTTCTCGTTAAGCCACATCATGCACTACCCTTTCCCAAAACTCACGCCTCTACCCTCAACCTGACGCACCAATCACAAGCCCACACACCAGGGACTTAGATCAGAACCTAAGGTACCCAACCGACTCAAACCACCGCCCCCATGCACAATCCTACCAGCCCCGAACCGAGAATCAATAACATGACTCCTACCGAGACCAAATGCATCACTACCTGTCCCGACCGGTTTCCCATCACTCCGGCATGGTTTGAGCCGTTCCAGACCCCAACTCATTGTTGGAATTTTGGTGCTTAATGAATGAAAATTAAGCAAATAAATCACTGTGTTTGATTTGGAAAAATTCGAAACGAAGAACGAAACTTAATGAATGAATATTAAGTTCGGTGGTTCTGAATTAAACTCGGAAAAAGTTCATCAAATGTTGAAAGAACTTAAAACGAGTAGTCGGAACATGTAAGGGACAAAAATCGGAAAAAAAAAAACTCGGCATGAACAGTAGCCGGCGCGCACATGCGCGCGCGCCGGCGCGCATGTGCGCGCGCCTGCCGAGCGCTCTCGGCAGGTGCCTGCCGAGCGCTCTCGGCAGGTGCTGCCGAGCGCGCTCGGCAGGGGCTGCCGAGCGCTGCTCGGTAGCGTGCAAGCGGGCGTGCCCCCCTGCGCGCACAGACGCGTCCCTTCGGGTTTTTCGAATTTTTTGATGTTTTTTCATCTCCTTGGCATTGTTTGATGATAGTGATCAGTTACAATGGCCAAGGGACACTCCCTATGAATGAAAGATCATGTCTTTTGCATGAAAAACATAAAATGCATGATTATTTGAAAATCAAACATAACATACACAACATACTCATCTTTTTGCATCTTCTTCTTCCTTCTTCAACAAGAGAGAGTTTCTTCATTTCCTTGTGATAGAACTTGAATATTTGAGTGCTCATTATTCAAGAGTTGTAGTTGTATCTTGGGAGAAGATTGCCACCAACCTCTAGCACATTGTGAGGGGCAAATTCTTCTTAAGGAGAAAGTGTTCAACACTTGCCTCTACAAAGCCATTTTATTTGATTTCTTCTTGCTTTCCCTCATTTTTTGAATACCCCAAACAACACTCATACCCACCAGGGCCTGGTCCAGGGCTGAGGAGGGCCCTCGCACAGCTGGTGTAGCAGGAAACTACGGATCGAAGCTTCTTCCCCTCACACCCGATCGGCTCTCAAACTTCACCATCAAAACCTGAATGACTGCACACCAGCACCTAAACCTCTACCACCATGGATTGTCCAAACCCTTGACAACCTTATGCAGCAGCTCATTGCAACACATATCAGAAAACCGTGAGTCACACTCTTAGAAATGAAGCACGTCGAAAAACCGAAAGAATTTTACATGGAAATGCTTAGATCGAAACATTTTATGCATGAACAATATCATCAGTAAATTACACGGTTATGATGCAGAAAAATGGTGCAAAACGTGTAAAGGCCCGAAAATCCTCGCTTTCAAATTTGCGGAAAATTTAAAATTTTCTTTTTAAAAGAACTTAAACGGTCTCATTCATAAAATCACAGGTGAATCAAGTTCAATGTTTCAAATTATTGCAGCGGAATAAAAAATAAAGTTGCCAAAAATAACAACTTAAAATTTGTCCAACGACTGATAATAATTATTAGCGGAAAAATAACAACTGCTGCACTGAGGTCCTCGGGTGCCACTACTGCCGACCCAAGCTGGCTCACTGGTCCCCGTCCTCGGCCCTGGCCTCATCAATACCTACAACAATCAAGTCTAGTGAGCCTAAAGACTCAGCATGCATATATCGCAGGTAACGAGTAAAATCTGAAGTAAAATATGCATGGAATAAAATATCATGTCATGAGACATGCTGAAAATAATCTGTACTCATGCTGAAAATAATCTGTACTGAGCAATTATAATACGTGCATAACTGAACTGATAATCATAGTAAAAACGTTTGCTCCTTGGAGCCCTGTACTGAAATAACTGGTAAAATTTTCTGTTGAGATTATGTTTTACGCCTGTGGCCATTGCTGAGAGATGTTTTGTTCGTACCAGACTTGATTAAAAACATTATTTCCATTCCTATGCTTGATATTAATGGATTTTCTTGTTTATTTAGCAAAGGTGTTTGCAATATTTACAAGAATGAATGTTTAGTTGGTACCGGAGAACTTGAAAACAATCTCTACACCTTAAAATTGAAAGATATTCCACTTAACAATGTCCAAGCAATAACAACAACAAATAAGCGCAAACAAGATACTCTTAATTCGGCACAATTATGGCATGCTCGATTAGGACATATTTCCTTAAGAAGGATGAACAAGCTAGTGGGAGTTGACATGTTTGATATGTCCGATATTAATGCTCTCACGACTTGTGAATCCTGTCTGAAAGCAAAGATGACCAAAATTCCCTTTAAGGGCCATGCGGAGCGAGCCAAAGGGTTATTGGATTTGATCCATACCGATGTGTGCGGTCCGCTTAGCATCACCACTAAGCATGGACATGCCTACTTCATCACCTTTACCGATGACTTTTCGAGGTATGGATATGTGTATTTGATGAAATACAAGTCTGAAGCCTTTGAACGGTTCAAAGAATTCAGAAGTGAAGTAGAGAAGCAATTGGGACGAAGCATCAAGACACTTCGATCGGATCGAGGTGGTGAGTACTTGAGTGCCGAGTTCCAAGAGTATCTTAGGGAGAATGGGATTCTTTCGCAGTGGACTCCGCCCGCTACACCGCAGTTGAATGGTGTTTCGGAGCGTCGTAACCGGACTTTAATGGACATGGTTCGGTCTATGATGGGGTTCACGGAGTTGCCGCCATCCTTTTGGGGATATGGGCTTGAAACAGCGGCACTGTTGTTGAACAATGTCCATACAAAGGCAGTTGACAAGACTCCATATGAGATATGGATGGGTAAGCCTCCCAAGTATTCTTATCTTAGAATATGGGGGTGTCCTGCTTATGTGAAGCAGGCAGTGGGAGATAAATTGGATAATCGATCCATTTTATGCTACTTTGTGGGATATCCAAGGAATTCCGTTGGATATTATTTCTATCATCCCCAAGAAACAAAGGTGTTTGTTTCTAGGAATGCAACCTTTTTGGAAAAGGAATTTCTATTGGATAGAAAAGGCGAGATGATAGAACTCGAAGAGGTTCGAGAGACACCCACAATTATAGAACCCACACCCGAAGAGCCAAGTGAGGAGATACAAGCTCCTAGAAGATCCGAGAGAGTCTCGAGACCACCTATGAGGTATGGTCTGCTTCTTAAAGAGGGCCATGATGAGCCTAACCTTGGATGTGATCCAAGGACCTTCAAGGAAGCATTATCTGATGCCGATTCATCCAAATGGCTTGAAGCAATGGAATCTGAGATGAGATACATGCATTCGAACCAAGTGTGGAATCTTGTGGATCCACCCGAGGGAACTGTTCCCATAGGGTGTAAATGGATTTACAAGAGGAAACTTGGGGCGGATGGGAAGATAATGACCTTCAAGGCGCGATTGGTAGCAAAAGGGTATACTCAAATGCAAGGTGTTGACTATGAGGAAACCTTTTCTCCAGTTGCAATGTTCAACTCCATTAGGATTTTGCTAGCCATAGCTGCATGGTATGACTATGAGATATGGCAGATGGATGTCAAGACTGCCTTCCTTAATGGGGATATTAAGGAAGAGATTTACATGTCTCAACCTGAAGGGTTTACATCTATCGGAAGTGAGCATATGGTATGCAAACTTCAAAGATCTATTTATGGTCTTAAGCAGGCATCTAGGAGCTGGAACTTCAGATTCGATAGTACAATCAAAGAGTTTGGTTTTACTAAGAATCCTGAGGAACCCTGTGTGTATAAGAAGGTTAGTGAGAGTGCTGTGACATTCCTTGTTCTTTATGTTGATGACATTCTACTCATTGGGAATGATGTAGGAATGTTGCAATCAACTAAAATATGGTTAGCAAGTAAGTTCTCGATGCAGGACTTGGGTGAAGCATCTTTTGTATTGGGAATACAGATCTATAGAGATAGATCAAGAAGATTGCTTGGTCTCACCCAGTCCACATACATTGATACCATCGTGAAGCAGTTCTCGATGGATGAGTCCAAGAGAGAACATCTACCAATGTATCATGGCGTGTCCCTATCCAAGTCTATGTCTCCCAAGACTAATGCAGAGATAGCGGCGATGACACGAATTCCGTATGCTTCGGCTATTGGTAGTATCATGTATGGGATGATATCTACACGTCCTGACGTGACATTTGCACTAAGTGTAGTGAGTAGATATCAATCCAACCCTGGTCTTCCACACTGGAAAGCTGTGAAAGACATCCTCAAGTATTTGAGAAGGACCAATAAGTTGTTCTTGGTCTATGGGGGTGGAGAACTGAAATTGGAAGGCTATACCGACTCTAGCTTCCAAAGCGATATCGATGACTCGAAGTCAACCTCCGGATTCATATTCATGCTCAATGGTGGTGCTGTCTCTTGGAAGAGTTCCAAGCAAGACAGTACTGCGGATTCCACCACTGAGGCAGAATACATTGCTGCATCGGCTGCAGCAAAGAAGGCTGGTTGGATTAGGAATTTCGTCTAAGAGTTGGGCGTCATTCCTAATGGAGTTTCTCCTATCCCGGTGATGTGTGACAACACGGGAGCCATAGCTCAGGCGAAGGAGCCAAGGTCTCATCAGAAGTCCAAACATGTATTGAGAAAGTACCACATCCTCAGAGAGATCGTGGAAAGAGGAGATGTCATGATTGACAAAGTCGGCTCCGCAGATAATGTTGCTCATCCGCTTACTAAGCCTTTACCTGGACCATCATTCAAGAAGCATCGCGAATCAATGGGTTTGAAGTATATAGGTAGTTGGCTCTAGTGCAAGTGGGAGATTGTTAGAGTAGGTGCACGTCGAGCCAAGTGTTGGCCGAGTGTTCACAATGAAACTCTATGTATAAACGATCTTTATTTTAATAATATTTGAATTTATTAATTTTGGCGCATCTTTATCTGTATACCCATGCTAGTTGCATAGATAAAGTCCTTGAATATACAAATAGTAGAAAGAATATGAGATGCTCATATGATGAGTATCATGAAACTCATATTTGTAATACTGTATATTCTAAACGGTTCCTAGTCGATTCAGCCGACACTAATAAGGATATAGGCCGCTCGAGTTAGAGACTAGTATCTACGATGTGAGTACCATGTTTCATTGGTAGGGGACATTGTGATGTCCGAGCATGCAGATAGGTGCTCCTGGTAGAGTGCACTGAACAACCCTCTATAAAGGACTTTCCAAGTGGTTCTCACTTATCGAGTGGTAAAGTCCTAGTTTATGGTTGTACACCATTAGTCCTTATGACCCGGGACAACATTGAGACTCTATGTGCTAGCGTTTCACTTTGACTTGTTTACCGACTCTTATGGGGTCATCAGGTGGCAAGGTTGGGTGTTACGGCGAAACATATAGGAGTCGATGCATTGTAGTCGGGGATTCACCGCTTACCTACGGGTATGGATATCCTATGTGTTTTTCATGTATGTGTGGGTTGAAATCTCTGATCAGAGTATGGTGGTAATTATGAAAGGGGTTTCATAGATTACACCATCGATGCAACCACAACATGACACATAGTATCGATTCATTGACAACTCTCGATAGACCAATAGTTGTCGAATCGGTCGGGATATATGAGTTGAAGGGACTGTACTGTACGCTAACCATAATTGAATGGTTCTTGCAGGCACTATCATGTGATACCTAGGGAATCACGTAAGCGATGCTGCTAGGCGTTTAACGTGATTGGTTGGGTACTATCAGACTTGAGTTCTGACGTTCTTACTATCAAGGAGTTGATAAGTAAGAATGGAGCAATTGGGGTATGCTCGAATAAGGACATGTTTAGTCCGAATCACATGGAGATGTGAACCCACGGCTAGTTGTATCAATGAACCATTGAGGGTCACACAAGTACTAGCTTTGTAAATCCCGATGAGAAGTAAAATAGTTCAATGTGTTGAACGGCTTATAAATGTGTTTATAAGCGTAAAGAAAAATAGAAGTATGACTTCTATGAGAGAAATATAAATTTTAATTTATGGAAGTGTTCCTAGATTAAAATTTGGCCAAGTGAATAATGTATTTGAAAAATTGTGATTTTCATAAACATTATTATGGACTAAATTAAATTAATTCAAGTGTTGAATTAATTAAACACTAGTGGGCCTAGTAGAGTCCAAATAATTAAATTAATTCAAGTGTTGGATTAATTAAATAACACTGGGCCTTGTAGAGCCCAATTGGAAATAATTATTTAACTAGTGGGCTTGAGTAAAATCAAGTAAAGTCTAATTGGGCTCAAAAGTGTTTGAGACAATTAAAAGTCAATGGACCTTGCAAAAGGTTGCAAGCCCACTAGGGTTTGCATGCTTGGGAGATCAAAGGGTGGAGAATACTTTTGAATAAAATATTGCATGGCATGAAAGACAACTTTTCACAAAACCAAGAAAATTTCTTCCCCTCTCTCAGTCTCACTTGGCCAAAATTTTACACACACACATTCTCTCATTTTTCTCTCTTTTGTTCTTCAATTTTGTTGGAGAATAAAAATCTTTTCATTGAAAAATCCTCTTGATTTTCTAGTGCAAATAAAGAGGGGTTTTACATTGCTAGTGGTGGGCCTTATTTTGAAGGAGGAGGAGCTTGTAGATTGTCATCCCTTTCAAGAGCTTAGTTGCTTGTCAACTAAGTTGGTGCCATCATCAACCTTGTAAGGTTGATAGGTAAATTCTTAAACACTCTATGAATGTGTTTTAAATTGTAAATCTTGCACAAGAACAAGGTGGCCGAAATTTATGCTTAAAATTAAAAAAATTTTGACTTCCGTTGCGCTTCCGGCCACCGTAATTGGTCCGCTTACAACACATACAAAACAAGACAACAGCCGGATAACTCCGGTGAGAATAAATCCCAGTATAAACAATGTATACATGCAATCATATAAAAACATATATAAAAGCATAATAAAGGTATCATTAACATGTAGCAATTCAACAAACACGAATGATATAAACAATGTAAATCAACATGTCATATCAGACTCTACTCAACCGACGCGTCGTCTCAGACTCGACTCAATTCTAATATAGGGATCCCGGTGTCTGAATAATGACAAATATATCGAATCTCAGTCGATAGGAATGAATCAATCCCTAAACGACATCGATATAATTCATATATCCAGTGGCTAGGCAAATCGGCCGCGGAATTGACGAATCAGTCAAAGAATAGGCGAATCAGCCAATGACTAGACGAATCAGCCAGTAACTAAGCGAATCAGCCGATAACCAGACGAATCAGCCGCTAATCATAACTAGGCGAATCAGCCAATGACTAAACGAATCAGTAGTCCATACATGCAGTGGCTATAACTCAATAGACTACAAACATCAATCTCATCAATTACAAATATCAATGCAATAAACTAAGTATGTGATTTAGGGAACTCGAGTCAAACTTCACTCGAGTTGTGCAATCCCAACTCAACATTAATTTTATACATTTCTTTCTGATATTCTGACTTTGTCGAAGTCTCGAGCTCAAAGCCTGTCAATACTCAATCTGACAATAACAATATCGAGGGTACGTTATCAATACACCACTCAATCAATACTGGATATAATCAGAATTCAATCAAATTCTGTTCCAACGGCATAACATCATAATCCCAATATATCCAGCAATACGATATCAGTCAGATATCAATTCTAACGTCTTATACTCGATAATCATTCAATCTTGATATCAATTCTTACTCAACTCAACTCTAAAAATCATAACAATTTCATATGGTATCTGTTTCTCAATCCAGTTTCAATTATACAATGTCTAACATACCAAGAACATCATATATGAATCATATCAGATTCTGACAATACCATAATTTCAAAACATATCAAAACGTAGCAAAACTTACGTCCAGTTGTAGCCTACGTCGATAGGAACACAGTACCGAAGTCGGATTCAAAATCTAACGGACGGATCGAATTATAAAGGCGTAAGGATTTTCGCGAAGTTTTCTCGTCCCTTTCTTTCTGAAGCTTCTCCAGAACAATACAATCTTATATGTATGTATATATATATATATATATATATATATATATATATATATATATATATATATATATATATGTGTGTATATATACATATACACGTTGCATGCAAGAGGCCAAATGTCAAGTTCTTGTTTCGCATGCCTCGCGCATATGCGCGTCACAGCCCCGCGCATATGCGCGAGACTTACGGCCTCGGCGTTCAGCACTCGCGCATATGCGCGCATCCAATCGGCGCATATGCGCCCAACTCTCTGGACCTATCGTGCATGTGCGTGCTTCAAGTCGCGCATGTGCGTGAAAGGTTCGATCTTGGCTCCTTAGCGTCCGCACAGCTCACGCATATGCGCGCCTATTTGCGCGAGACCTTCGGTCTTCACACAAAACTCGGGTTTTCTTCCGTCTTTTCGGTCTAATCATATCCGTCTATAATTGCATCTCAATTATCCATAATTCATGGCAGATTACAATAATCGAAATCTCGGGCCTTACAAGAATTATGATAAATTGAAGTTTGGTTGGAAAATTTATCTGATTAATATTTTTTTTTCATACTTATTATTATTATTTTTTTTATTATTATTATTATACTTAAAAAGCGGTAACATAATATTTCATTTAAAATTTATATTATTATTATTATTATATTTAAAAAGCGGTAACATAATATTTCATTTAAAATTTATATTTATTTACATAAAATAAATTACACAAAATAAAAGTCCAACAAGCGTTGGTCGATTATCCTCGGGCTACTTTAAAATCTAACCCTAAGCAAATTTTAATTTTAAATATTAGCCTTTTAGAATTCAAAATTTGATAAATAACATTCACTTAAAAAAATAAATAATTAATTAAAAAACAAAATAAGCATACAATACAAAACAAAAAGTGGAGAAAAGAAATAGGTCCTTGTTTTCTCCATTCTTCTCATCCTTCTCACAACGATTCTTCTTTTCTTCATCATTTACTTGTTGGTCTTCTCTTCAATTTTTTTTATTCCTCTACATTAAGCAAGAGAATATTGTAGTCATTTGTTTTCCTAAAAAAAGTTTCAATTTTTCTCAACATTGTCAAAGATTTTAAATCAGGTGTAAGT
Organism: Primulina eburnea; assembly: GCF_022965805.1. Classification (NCBI taxonomy): domain Eukaryota; kingdom Viridiplantae; phylum Streptophyta; class Magnoliopsida; order Lamiales; family Gesneriaceae; genus Primulina; species Primulina eburnea. The sequence goes on along the minus strand of NC_133107.1, from coordinate 37,907,183 downwards.
TCTAATGTCATTTCAATTTTTTTATCGATTTACCGGTTTTTATTACAATGTATATATTGTAAATATAATTTTTCATATATTTCATTCTTAATTGTTCGGTTGCCCAAACATTATGGGTTCAGTCGCCTAATTTTGTTTTCAGTCGCTCAATTCTGTTTTCAATCGCCCACTTTGATATATTATGTCATCCGATTATATGTTAAATCCATTAATTTTTATGACATCTTTATTGCTTATTTCGTACTTTTACTAAAAAATATTGTTTTTTGAAATTGATGGTTGGATGTATTTTTTTTAAATGTAATTAACGTTAATGATTTAGTATGAATGAATCGGAGATATTTTGTACTTTTCAATGTATAAAAGGTGATCAAATTAATGTTTTGTGGATTATTTACTATATTATAATCGTGTGAGTATAAAATATAAAAGTGGCGTAAAATAATTCAAAGAGCGACTAAGTGATATATGATTCTTATAATAGAAAATACGAGCAACTTCATGTTCGGGGTCTATTTACTCTATTTTAGTATAGTATAATGAAGTGATAGTGTAAAATATAAAAATAATGTCATAATACAAAGAGCGACTGAGTGATATATGAGTGATCTAATATAACCACTTGATGTACTATAAAATATTGTTTTTTGGAAGTGGAATGTTGGATGTTTTTTTTTAAAAAATATGTAAATGCACATTAATGATTTAGTATGAATGAATCGAAGATATTTTGTATTATTCAATGTATAAAAGGTGATCGAATTGATGTTTTGTGGACTATTTACTATATTATAATATATTATAATAATGTGAATATAAAATATAAAGGTGGCGTAAAATAATTCAAAGAGCGATTGAGAGCGACTGAGTGATATATAATTCTTATAATAGAAAATACAAGCAACTTCACGTATGGGGATCTATTTACTCTATTTAAGTATAACATAATGGAGTGATAGTGTAAACTATAAAAATAATGTCATAATACAAAGAGCGACTGAGTGATATATGTGTGGATCTAATAGAACCACTTAATGTACTAGAAAATATTGTTTTTTGGAAGTGGAATGTTGGATGTTTTTTTAAAATGCAATTGAACGTCAATGATTAAGTATGAATGAATCGAAGATATTTTGTACTTTTCAATGTATAAAAGGTGATCAAATTAATGTTTTGTGGATTATTTACTATATTATAATCGTGTGAGTATAAAATATAAAAGTGGCGTAAAATAATTCAAACAGTGACTGAGAGCGACTGAGTGATATATGATTCTTATAATAGAAAATACGAACAACTTCACGTTTGGGGTCTATTTCCTATATTTTAGTATAGTATAATGGAGTGATATTGTAAAAATAAAAATAATGTCATAATACAAAGAGTGACTGAGTGATATATGAGTGATCTAATAGAACCACTTGATGTGCTAGAAAATATTGTTTTTACCTTATTTCACACTATTTTATCATTTTATAATCTATTATCCATATAAATATATCATAATATATTAAGTAGCATATAAAACATGAATTTGCTCATTATTTTTTACTATATAACTCAGTCGTCATTCGGTCGCTCACAGTCGCCATTCAGTCGCCCTCAGTCATTTTTGCCTTATTTCACAATATGTTTAATTTCGTAATTTCTTATACATGAAAACATACCATAATATAGTAATTAAGATAAAACACGAATTTGCTCACTTTGTTTTTACCATATCACTCAATCGTCATTCGGTCGCCCTAAATCGATTTTTAGCTTATTTCACACCATTTTTCATTTTATAATCTCTTATATATAAAAATATGTCATAATATATTAAGTAGGATATAATACATGAATTTTCTCACTATTTTTTACTATATAACTTAATCGCCATTCGGTGCCCCTAAGTCGTTTTTGCCTTATTTCACACTATGTTTAATTTCGTAATTTCTTATCCATGAAAACGTACCATAATATAGTAAATGTGATATAAAACACGAATTTGTTCACTTTGTTTTTACCATATCACTCAATCATCATTCTATCGCCCTCAATCGCTTTTTAGCTTATTTCACACTATTTTACATCTTATAATCTCTCATCCATAAAATATATCATAATATATTAAGTAGCATATAAAACATGAACTTGCTCATTATTTTTTACTATATAACTTCAGTCGCTCTCAGTCATTTTTGTCTTATTTCACACTATTTTTAATTTCATAATTTCTTATACATGAAAACATACCATAATATAGTAAATAAGATATAAAACACTTCCTTTTTTAAACCAATTTTCAAGGAATTCAAAAAAAAAATTGGAAAATTAAAAAAGAAGGATTTTCTAGTTCGAATAGTTTTCAAAGGAAAAACAAAATCACTTCGAAAAGTTTCAAAAGAAACAAAAAAATGGATTATCAAAAGTGTCAGTTTTATAAAAAAAAAAATAAAAAAACTTTACTCACTTTGTGTTTACCATATCACTCAATCGTCATTCGGTCGCCCTCAATCGCTTTTTAGCTTATTTCACATTGTTTTTCATTTTATAATCTCTTATCTATGAAAATATATTATAATATATTAAGTAGGATATAAAACATGAACTTGCTCAATATTTTTTACTATATAACTCGGTCGTCATTCGGTCGCTCTCAGTCGCCATTCGGTCTCCCTCAGTCATTTTTGCATTATTTCACAATATGTTTAATTTCGTAATTTCTTATCGATGAAAACGTACCATAATTTAGTAAATGTGATATAAAATACGAATTTGCTCACTTTGTTTTTACCATATCACTCAATCGTCATTCGGTCGCCCTCAATCGCTTTTTAGCTTATTTTACACTATTTTTCATCTTATATTCTCTTATCCATAAAAATATATCATAATATATTAAGTAGCATATAAAACATGAACTTACTCACTATTTTTTACTATATAACTCAATCTGCATTCGGTCGCTCATAGTCGCCATTCGGTCGTCTCAGTCATTTTTGTCTTATTTCACACTATGTTTAATTTCATAATTTTTATCAATGAAAACGTACCATAATATAGTAAATAGGATATAAAACACGAATTTGTTCAATTTGTTTTTATCATATCTTTCAAAAGAAGAAGAACAAATGAGCAGCCTAAAGGAAGAAGAAGAAACATTAATTTAGGTACGAAGAAAAAAAAAGGTTTTAAAACTATTTAAGATAAGGGTAAAATGGATATTTTAAAAGTAAATGTTAGTTTTTTAAATGTGGTGTTGTTAAGGGTTATTTGCCTAAATTTCCCGATTATCCTCTTCGACCACTCATTACTGAAATCTCTCGTTTTCTCTCGCCATCCGCAAACCCTAGTTTATTTATTGTTTATGTAACATTGAATCCATACGCATCTCAATTATTTTGGATCTTTCGAATTGCCATCGAATTGCATTTCGCGTTCAAATTGTGCTTCCAGACTTCGATCAGAGCTTCTTTCGCTCTCGTCGCGGGTTTCGTGTGTGCTTTCTTCTCTGTTTTTCTCCCCTTTCGATTTTCAGCCAGGTATTCGAAACACCGATTCGGGTGATGGCTGAAAGAAAGCTTGATCTGCCGGAGGATCTCATTTCAGCAAAGTCTTCCAATCGATCTTTGACTCTCAAAGGTACTTAAGTGTTTCGATTTATTACTTCGGTTGGAATTGGCTTTGTTTTTGCTAGGATATACTGATCTTTAGGTTTCTTAACTTTGCGTTGTTGATTGAACTGCAGATCTGGTTTTTGACTTTGGATGCAATAGTTCTCTTTTTCTTCGCGTGTTAAGTTTTGTATAATTTTGTGGGGGGTTTAGGGGCAATAGTTATTTTTTATCAGGCAGGATTGTCCCAAGGTCTAATTTTTTTGCCTTCTATCTCTCTTCAAGTTTAAATTGAATTAGTACTCCTTGTTTTGAGTCTCTGCCGAGTTGTTAACTGCAGTGTCATGTTTCTTGTTTGATATCATGAAGTGGGTTGCATTTCAGAATATTGAGTACTCTTATGATATGTTTTTTGTGTTTTCATAATCAAGGTTCAATGGGGAATGATGTGTTGGCTGATATAGTGGATGATTCAAAGGGTAATTTTGTTTTATTATCCCTTCTTTATTACCTGAATGTCTTTTGTTGAACACTTCCTGTGATGAAAGTTTTTCTTAATTTTACAATGTCCATATTTGCCACAGATCCGTCAGTGCCAGAGAACACAATACCGCTGTCTCCACAATGGCTGTATGCTAAGCCGAATGAGCTTAAAATGGTAAGTGCCGATTCCCTTGCTTTCGAGTATTGGTTTAACAGTTAACGGTGTTGAGTTCTTGTTATATGTCAAATGATATCTCAGTGCTCAAGGTTCTCAAGTCTCATTTGGTGTAGTTGTATGTTTTGGGACATCATATTTTTCGTTGAACTTTAACTAATTGGAAATTTCATAACAGAACCTTGTCATCTCTAGTTCTGATACGGGATTCCTTTTTCATGTGTTCTGAAACATGAATTACTGTTTTCACAACTCTTACTCTTGAACTCATGCCTTATGGTTAAGGACGTGAATAGCTAGCAATTCATTGACTTAAAATGAATGGCATGATGTGATCCCCAACCATGTCAATCACATATGGCGCAATAATTGTGTGGCTTCAGTAATATTTTTTTGTTTATCAAAGCGAGTGACTTTTTTTATGGAAAGGCTTTCCTTGGTTCCATTGGTTTACACTTTTCTCTATACTGGTTGAAGATAGGCTCCTTTTGTCGGAATTTTTGACTTCAAGGAAAATATTTGAGAAATTTGATCTTAAGTACAACACAAGTGACAAAGTAATGTGGCTCCATGAATTATGTAAAATGCTCATTCGTGGCATGTTATATTCTACACTTCGCGTCAGGATTGCTTTTGCGCAATAGGTTTTTATTCGATCAACTGTAATGACTATGGAATGAATCTTGTTGAGTGTTGACCCATGACCGTTGGATACAGCTAGGAGCCTAGAACATAAGACCACGTCAATATTGTTTTGAAAGAAAACCTAACTTGTTTCCTGTAAACATACTTTTTCTGCGATCCAAACTGAAGAATTTGGTTAGGATCATGGTATTTGTGGTGCTATTGTTTGGAACATATTGCATCTGATCACGATGTCATGGATATATCTGCTTATTTTTCCTCATTCACAAATATGTTACCAAAAATATTACTAGTCATCACCATTTATCATTATGGGTATTGTTATATATAGGAAACACGTGGGGGTGGGGCAAACACTTTGACTCTTGGCCATCCTGTTGATTTGAACCAGAAGGATGCTCGGGGCCCTGATGCGCCTGAAGAAAAAAAGGATTGGATAAGAATTGCTCCCGAGCCTGATTCTGGTGGCCGTTGGCGTGAAGAAGAAAGGGAAACTGGATTGCTGGGTAGAAGGGATCGTAGGAAGATGGAAAGACGTGTTGACAATGCACCTGGCCGAGAAATTTCGGACAACAGATCTTTGGCTCCCATTGACAGGTGGCATGATGTTAACAGTCGCAATACTGGGCATGAGACTAAGCATGATGGCAAATGGTCTTCAAGATGGGGTCCTGATGAGAAAGAAAAGGATGCTAAAGTAGATAAAAAAACTGATGTCAAGAAGGAAGAATCTCAGAGTGACAGTCAGTCAGTTGTTTCACATGCCCGTTTCGTTCCTGAACGTGATTCTGAGTCTCGTGAAAAGTGGAGGCCCCGCCACAGAATGGAGGGAATTCCTGGTGGGTCTAGTTCTTATCGTTCTGCTCCAGGATTTGGACTTGAAAGGGGACGAGTGGAGTGCTCAACTGTTGGTTTTGCAGTAGGGCGTGGTCGAACTAGTGCTGCTGCAGCAAGACCTCCGTCAGTAGGTATAATCGGTGCTGTTCATTATGAGGAGACTGGAATGGTTTCTGGAAAACACAACCTTTCTATTGGAACATTTTGGTATCCGAGGGCAAAACTCCTTGACATTTACCGTAGGTTAAATGTTGAAGATTATATGGATAACATGCCTGACAATTTGGAGGAAGTGACCCATATAGCTCAATTAACTGCTGTTGAGCCTCTAGCTTTTGTTACTCCTACCGATGAGGAGGAGGTGACCTAGAAATCTAATATCATTTGTCATATAACTTTTTTAAGCTCTGCAGGGCAATGTCAAGTGATTTAAGCTGGAAAATCTTCCTCCTTTTTTGCAGGCCATTGTAAGTGACATGTGGAAGGGCAAACTAAACAGCAGCGGAGTTTCTCACAGTTCATTTAAGGTGGATGGATCATCCAATGGTGTTGCAGGTTGTTTAAGCTTTGTCATCTCACTAAATATGTATTTGACTGCGTTATTTATCTTTCTTGCTTTTGTTTCCGCTGATATTATGCATCATGCTTTATTTCTTTGTAGAGTCCGGAAACTTGGAATCCACCAATGGTAGAGAACCTGCCCTCTCCTCTGATGCTGCTGAAGAGATGATAGATAGCTTAAAAAGATCAAATTTCTTGGGCGGTGAGATTTTGATTACTGAAGTATTTTTGAGAATGAAATTTATGTTACAATGCCCGAATGATTTTCTTTACTTTGTTTCTGTAAAAGTGGTTAATTGTGCAGAAAAATGTAGAGTTACAGAGGCTATATATGGGGAGGAACATGACAATGCTGGTATGCAATTCCTTGATGGTGCTCAGTTTGATCCCGCTAAGCTCACGGTTGTAGATGCTGCTGTTACCAAGATCCCTTTAATTGATGATGTTAACAATGAACTTCCAGATGATTCAAATTCTTTTTTTGCAATGCTGTCTTCAGATAAATATTCCAACAATGGACAAAATATGTTTGGGAGCAGTTCTAACGAGTTTTATCTTGATAGAGGAATCCCTCCAGAAGAAATAAGTTTGTATTATCTTGATCCACAAGAGGAAATTCAGGGACCCTTTCTTGGAGTGGACATTATTTCGTGGTTCGAACAAGGTTTTTTTGGGACTGATTTGCGTGTGCGTTTGCAAGATGCTCCTGATGACTCGCCTTTCCTTGAGTTGGGAGATGTTATGCCACACTTGAAATTTAGAGGTGCTTGTAATGATTTAAATGATTTAAGTTCTGACATTGAAAAATCTGTTGCAATAGAGGGTTCATTGGACACAAGTTTGCATTTTGGTGTTCATATCCGTGAATCTATTCCACCTACTGCATTAGATGGTTTTGGCTTGCAGCTGTCTGATTTTGTTAATGAATCTCTACCGGAGGGAGGGCCTAGTATGAATTTGATGCACCACAAACAGTTCACCATCCAAGCAGGGCAAGATGTCGAACACCTGTTGGCTATTCAACAGCAGCAGCAGAGGCAATTGCAGCTTCGACAACAGCAGCAGCTGCAACAACAATTCCATCAACAACAAATGATGCTTAAAGAGCAACAGTTGTCTCAGGCCAGACAGGTGCTTCTTGAGCAGATGCTTCGGAATCAAATGTGTGAGTCAGGCCGTGGACAGTCTCATAATGATGATCTTGGACTCAACAGTAGTATTGAACATGCAATGCTAAAGCATCAGATTTTAAATAGCCTTCAACAGCATTCGCAGTATCCATCTAGGCAAGCTGATCAATCCCTTGAGCAGCTAATTCAAGCTAAATTTGGTCAAACTGCCCATCAACAGCAGCAAAATGATTTGTTGGATCTCTTATCACATGGAAGACATGGACAGATTCATCCTCTGGATAAACAGATTCCTCAACAAGATCATATGCATGGAAGACAGCTGCCCTCAGGCCTGATGCATGGATTGGAAATGGAAGAAGAAAGGCAAGGTGTTCTCCGTTTGCCGCATGATGGAACCAGCCAGATCTATGGAAGCTCGGCTGCTGCTCATAAAGCAATATCAGTGGGATTTGGCCCTTTGGATTTTTTTCCTCAGCAAATATCGACTTCTGATGAGAATCTGAGCCATTTTGAACGCTACTATTGTTTACAAAATAGGCTTCAACATGGTTTTCTCGGCCCTGAAATGTTGCCCTTTGAGCGCTCAATGTCACTGCCTCTTGGTGCTTCTGGGGTTAATTTTGATGATGTCAACTCCATTGCTCGCACGCAAGGTTTAGATATGCAGGAGCAGATTGAACGAACGACCCCTAACCTTGGAGGTCAAGATGGTGGTCAATCTTATGGTATTTACTCTCAGCATCACCCTTTAATACCCAATCAATTCCATTCTTCTCACTTGGAAACAGGAGAACGTTGGTATGAGAATAATGGTTTGTTGCCCAATGACTGGTTGGAGTCAAGACTGCAACAAATATACCTTCACAAAGAGAGACTGAAAAGGGAGTTAGATGCCAAAAGGAGTGTTGAAGATCCTAGTCTGTGGATGTCAGCTGGAGCAAATGATGACAGCTCAAAGCGTTTGCTTATGGAATTACTTAACCAGAAATCTGGCAATCTGTCATCTGAGAGGCTTGATGTGACCAATGGGATGCCGCTTAAGAAAAGGTTAACTTCAGGTGACTATTCTAGTTCAAGCACGACAAATGATTCATCTAGTCTTCTTTCAGATCAAGAAACAAGTTTTAGAAAGTCCTTCAATGCTAGCTTGTATGGTTATTCGAGTGGGCCACCTCAGAGTCGACTGGCCGAAGGGACGAGCAGCATTCTGGATACTGGTGGATTGCCTTTTAGATCCGAAGCCGGAGCTTTAGTTGAACGAGCATTTACTACTGAGGCTGAAGAAAATTCTCTGGTAATTTACGATTATTCTAGTATGATTGATTAGGTATCTATTAAACTAACCTTCTTAGATGCAGGAGTAAGCAAAATTTTCTGATTCTTAATGATGGTTGTATTTAGGGGACAGTTCCTGATGTTCTAGAGGACATTGTTGACCAGGATGGCCTTGCAAATTTTAGAAAAGGGGAAATACCTGTCAATGTCCTAAGCAGAATCTCTTCAATTGGTTCGGATGGTAATTTGTTTACTTTTCTTGGGCCTTTTGGTAATTTTTTGTTTGTTTCTATTTTAATTTCAAGCTGTGCATGATAACACTATCCTAAATAATGGTCAGGATTTGACAATGAAAAGATTGGAGTTTCTGATTCTTTTTTGGACGATTCTGCTAAGGACAGGCAAGAAACTTTTGCTGTACTGGGGTACTATACTTTCATGGAAAATCCGCTTAGATTTATGCCATTGTTGTCAAGAACGCAGGGCACACCGAGGCGCACAAGGTCACGAAGCATGAGGCGCGAGGCGAGGCGTGCGCCTTACCGAAGCAAGACACACATTTTATAATTTTTTAAAAAATATATTTATCTTATAATAAATATATTAAATATGAAATAATTAGGTCAAAATGTCACACAAAACAAAAAATAATTAATAAGTTATAGTAATTAGCAACATAATTAAAATTCTTCAATCGTCCAAATCACTTCTTCCATCGAATCACCAGTCTCCAAAACTTTCGGACTTTTATCCTCGGTTTTCATCATTTTCTTGATTAACATCAATTTTCTTTCTCATTCTTCATCCAAAAGATGTGAAATCGGCCTTTTTGGCTGTTTTAGATGTAGATGTCCTCACTTTGTTCTTGTGTTCTGAGTGCTCTTCTTCTGATTCCGGCATTGGGGCGTTGGGTTGCTAGGGTTTGGGTTTGAGCTTTCACGCTTACTTCCTAAGCTAGTCCAGGTAAACGGTTGGGCTCGCTGTAATGAATCGTTGCGCCTTTGACAACTATGAGTTATGCCTTGATTTCGAATTCTTTAGAATATTTTGCCAAATGAAGATATAATCTTTAGAGGATACTGCCTCTCGGTTAATTCTTTAACAACAGAAATTGTTCCATCGAAATATTATAAGATCTTTTTATAAACTAGAATGAGGCTTCGATCGGATATGCATGGAAAGCGAAACTACTGAATCGGGAAATATCTTATAGGACCATTCTTCTGATGAGTTGTTTATTAAATTTGATATTTATGCAATAACAGCTTATTTTGTGTAGGCTAGTTTGATGAGATGCAAGGGATGAGTTGATTTTTATTTTTGCATATGAACTTACTATTTTTGCTTAATCGGGGCTCATGTTTATTGCTTTGGCTATCTTTCTTTATTGATGATTTCATCATTTGTGTAGGAACTTTTTAGTCATACTGTTCTTACCCTGGTATTATTTTAACCAGATTACGGTCTCTCAGTTTCAAAGAACCTGAAAACTCCTCTCTGAGGCATCCACCTGTTTCACTAACTTCATCTTGTCTAGAGGGGTTGTCTGAGGTGGTTGCTGATCCAGGCATCCGAGGAAAAGGTCTCTGACAATTTGTTGAACCATTTTCGCTGTTTGGTTTTGTTCTTCTTAGAAAGTATTTTTCTTCTTGAACGTGATTTTTTCAGCCTTGTCATTTTCATGGTACCTGAATATTTCAGTTGGGCATCTGTCCTTGCTTTTGTACTCTTACCTTGCCCTCTTTGTTGTTGCATTTTGAGGGAGGTGATATTTCAGCTTGCTGTATTGACAATAGGATGTCCAGTTTATCTTATTAGATGTTTATGTTTATATTTGACTATTTAGGTTGCTATTAGGCATGTTGATGATGTTGTCATGTTACTGGGTGCCTTAAGAAAGAGGTTGCTTGCTGGTAACACTGTCCCCTGCTACATTATTCTTTGGTTTCAATGTTGAGGGATTGTACAATGTCTTTTGTTTTTGCACACACAAGTAAAGATCATTGATTTGCATTTTGGAATTTGTTTATTATCTTCATGGTTTATTGCTCTAAACAGCTTTAGTCCTTTTTTTATGTTGACTTTCTGTTGTTTTTTTGGATTCTAGGGATGAGGAGAGAAACGAGAGGGAACAATATGAAAAATCCAGAGGAATCTGGAAAAAAAGACGCTGAATTTGGACGAATGTCAACTGGTAGCATTGCTGATATCCTGGAGACATCATTCAGTGACATGCTTAAAAGCCATGCTAAGAAAACTTCAACATATCAAGAAAGTCAAGCTCAAGCTTCTGGAATTTTAGATTCATCAGATGTGGTGATGCAGGCTCAGGGATCAAGAAGCAACAAAAAGAGGGGGAAGAAAGGTAGACAGATCGATCCTGCTCTTCTTGGATTCAAGGTTACGAGCAATCGGATCATGATGGGTGAGATACAACGGTTAGAAGATTGAAGAGTCCAGCTATGTTGTGATTTTGCTCACAATGGCTATATGTGAGTCACGGTATGCCAATATTTTCATTCCAAGTCACTATGTCACTGCTACGTTCCTCAATTGGTCTTGAGTTTAGGATGCAAAATAGACAGAAGTAAAAGGAAGCCATATACTGTAAATTGAAGATATATACTGAAATGGATTAATCGAGCTCGAGCTCAATCAACTAAAGGAATCGATATACTGTAAATTGAAGATATATACTGAAATTGGTTTCTCGATTGAGCTCGAGCTCGATAGACAATTTAAATCGAGGCGCGCTCGAGTATTATGGTACTCAGCTCGACCTGGCTCGTTTGCACCCTCAGGCTGAATTCACAGAAATGAGTTTCAAGTCTTGAGGACAAGGTTGCTTCAAGAAGATGCAAATTATTGTGGGCCCTAACATATCAGGCCTAGACTAGACCAAAACAGGTCCAAGATTTGCAATCCCTTGGAAGAGTCTAGAAAAGGTGGGGGGATAAAAATGTGTATGGGGGACTGATGTGGCATTTGGATTTCTGTTTTCTTGTGGATTCAATAGCTTGGCTAGGGTAGGTGAAGGAATCACCTGTACAGAGGAACACATTTTCTTTCCCACTTTACAACCGCAGATTGAAGATTCAAGAACACAAATGATTCAGATACCCGTTCACTTCCGGTGGTTTTATAATTCTCATTTTGTGAACATTGTCTAATTAAATTGAGAGGATGGCATTCCAAATCTGAAAAATTGTAAGAAACTGTCGTCAGTCAGAGTCTTATGCTCTTTGAATTTTTAAATTATTCTTATTGAATCTACATGTACTATTTAATTTTCTTCAAATTATTTGGAAGATTTACTTATTCATTCCGTTTTTCACTAAGATTATTGCATGATTTATGTTGTAATTATATATTTTTGCATTTCAGAGTTACTCGGAAAGCACTCTCAACCTGTTCGATGAAATGTTCACGTAAAGACTGTTTTATTAGTAGGTACAAAATTTCTTATTCACATTACGGTTGATTCAGATTTTATCTTATTTTGATTTTATATGTGGTTCAGCCTCCTTCCAAGTCATCCCCACTTCGAATAGATAACGTGTACTTTTATCACGCAATGCTAACTGCAGCCATGCATCTATAATTCTCCCCATCTGTAATTGTTGGCCAACACAGAGTAGAGGAAGCCTTCTCATCCATAGTTGTCAAGGGTTCAAGGCTCACCGAGGCTATGGAGCCTGAGGCTTTCCGAAGCAAGACACACATTTTTAAATTTTTAAAAACATATATTTACATTAGAATAAATATATTAAAATATGAAATAATTAAGTCACAATGTCACACAAAACAAAAAATAATTAATAAGTTCATAGTAATTAGTAACACGAATCATCTAAATCAAGTTCATCTTCTTCCGTCGAATCACAGAGACCTCACTTGTGTTCTTCTTCATGAACTTCATCATTTTCTTGATCAACATTAATTTCTTCTTCTTTCATCCAAAAGATGTGAAATCGGTCTTTTTATGTTTGTTTTGGATGTAGATGCGCTCACCAATTCTTCTGTTCAAAACTCTCTTCTTCTAATTCCGGTGTTGGGTTGCTAGGGTTTGGGGTTGGGCTATTTGTTTTAAACAAGTAATTAAAAAAAATTCACCCAGACACTCGTTTTATTGAATCGCTGAGCCTGGGACCCTAAGCGCAGGGTCCTAGTCTAGCGAGAGGCGTTCGCTTTTGAAAACTATGATCTCGTCTGAACTCACGTTCCTAGAAATTCTTCATGAAATCCACTCCATCCGCTCCATTTTTTCTTCTGACCTTAACTATGAATCCCCTAATCCTACTTTAGAACGATTGCATATCTCACTCACCCTAACTTGATATTCATTTCCTACCCATACTCCGGCAAGTTCTTTACATCAATAAGCAGTCCTAATTTCTTCCCTGCAAATCGAGAATCATAAATGGAACTTTTTCCATCTAGGGTAGTTTCAGGAGATGCAAAGACGGGTATGAAATTGGAAGTACTTGAAATATTGTTTTCCTTGGTTTCCATGTTACAATCTGGATCAACTACAACGTTAAAGAAATCCCGTTCAGACTTAAGCCAAGAGACACCTTCCTTCTTGGATAAAGCTTTCAAAATACATGGCGTAACTAAACTTGCTCAGGTGTGCAGATTGTAAGCAAGATCTTCTGAATTGTACTAAGAACCTCCCCACCAACAACAAAAACCACAAATTCAAGACCATAGTTACCCCCAAGAGTCAGAAAACCAGAGACATGATTACATTTTTAATTCATGATAATTGTTTTGGTAATATCTTAAAATATCAGTCAACAATGATAGCTCAGTTATTACCCAAATCAGCTTCAAATAAAATACTAAAACTAGATAAATGCTCATTCTGCAGAATAACAAATTTACCACAGGTAATAACGAAGTTTTTCGCTGCCACTAAGTTCCCCTATAACCGTAACTGTTGGACTTCCCCACTCACTGCTACAGCTACCTTCAATTCTCCTGCGCCGACCTTTTCCCACTGTTGTGCGATCTCACTGCTGGGGGTCACCTTTGTGCCCGTAACTACGGGCTGGGAGTTACCACTGCTCTCGATCATGCATAACACCCAGTTGGTTGCTCTCCTCATGCCCTGGTTTATTTATTGGAGGATTAGCAGGCCTGCCTCGTCCCGCTGCCACCAAGTGCCTCTGTAACAATTCTTCACCACTTACTGCTCCAGCTACCTTTAATTCTCCTGCGCCGACCTTTCCCGCTGTTATGTGATCTCGCTGCTGAGGGTCGCGCCTTTGTGCTGGTAACTATGGGCTGTGAGTTACCACTGCTTTCGATCATGCGCAACACCCTGTTGTTTGCTCTCCTCACTCCTTGGTTTGTTTGTTGGCGGATTAACAGGCCTGCCTTGTCGGCTTGTCCTCATGTATAGGTGTCCTTGTGTATTGGGGCGGGGATTCGGGTATGGGTACTCAGATACCCGAGGTTCTCTTTTCCTAGAACGGAGAGCTAGATTTTACCTGATTGGGTCTGATAGTTTTCTCAGAAAGTCGGGTTAGTGATTGGGTAGGAAAAGTCTTTACCAGCTTTGATTGTTCGTTCATCGCCAGTTAACGACACAGTTCATCGCCAGTTAACGACACAATAATCGTTCAGGGCTTCCCTAATTAATGGAAATGTATTTATCTGAGACTGCTAAAGGCTAACTCTATTATTTCTATATACACAGACACATAGAGATAATGATATTATAAATATATGCAAAATACACACACACACGATAACTTGTACAATTACACAGTTCTGGATAACACAGTTCTCCTTCATGCTGTGTGTTTGGTGATATCTTTACTTCTATGAGAATTATTTTTTTTCAACTCATGAGTACGTTTTATCTTTTAATTTTGGCAAGATATTTAAATTCCTTTTCATGATTAAAATGGTGAGTTTTTAAGCAATCTGTGCTTATTTTTGTTGATCAGATGAGGTGGCGATCAAGATTTTGATCTCAACTTTAAAAATTTGGTAAGATATTTAAATTCCTTCTTACTGTGCTTATTTTTGGTCATCAGGTGAGGAGGCGATCAAGATTTTGAAATCGCATAATTCAGTGTTCAACTTTGATGAATATTTATGGCTTTCTGCTTTTTGATTGCGTTCTATTCTAGCTTTTTAGAATATTTATTGTCACTTGCCTTTTCAATTGTGGGGTTAATATTAATTTATCGAGCACGTGAATTTTCAAGAATTCAAAAAATCGAAGCTCTTCATCTCAGGTCATTTATTTTCAAGAAACAATATTAATTTATCGAGCACATGGATTTTCAAGAATTCGAAAGACCGAAACCCTTCATCTCAGGTTATTTATTTTCAAGAAACCCTTCATTTGTTTTTTTGATTATCTAAGAAGTCCATATGTATTTTCAAGAAATCGAACAAACCATCATTTTCTCTTCTTTGTTTTGTTTTGTTTGTTATAGGATAGGTTTACATCTTTTTGTGTTGCATTCTACTGGTAGTTGGAAATGCCTGCAATACAAGGCCTCATGAGTAAAAAACATATCACCAAAGGAGGTCCGCGTCCGTTGGAGGTTTGGAAGGCTATTCTTGGCTTTATTGTTGGGGGCATTGTCTGGCGCATCTGGATGAGCATATTAAGGTTTTTTTATCCGTTGTGAGGTATATATTGAACCGTATGCCTATACAGGTCAGGGAAAAGTGGCTTTGTTGTTTCTGAGGGCGCTGGGTTTGACCATGTTCCCAATATTAGGTGTATACGTGGCTGAGTATTTTACAGAAACAAAGGGTCTTTACGTTCTGTGCGCTTTAGGAGCATGCACGTTCTTCATCCAGCTCACATGCCCACACGAGAGCGACCTTGGGTCGGTGGATATGCTTTAAGGCATCCACCCTCCCATCTTTTATGTCGTGTCTTTGGTGTCAATTTTCTACTATCTTGGTAAGTTCGTATTTCTTGGCGTCCAAGAGGGAATCAGTTGCTTGAAGCTGCAACGACTCTGAAGCGAGCAGTCTGAAGACTCTGAAGCGGAGCAGTCTCTGATGACTTGGAGGTTTGGATCTGCCGATGCGCTGCAAAACCTGCGAGAGCTTGCACTTGCGACAGATGGTGAAGGGTACTTAATATCAGTTACTATTTTTAAATGAATTTATCGTTGTAAAACTTTTATTTTCGTTGATGTTATCATTATCTATAAATATATTATTGTTTAAATATTCTATTATCCGTGAATTTTATTTTATTCTGTTTCATATGTGTTCATTCTAAAATAGACTTAAATTAGAAAATTATGAATTTATGCTAGTGTAATTGATTTTATTTAAAAATAATAATGTAATTGATTTTCGTATCATATCATATGTATTTTCTATAAACACTAAATTGAAAAAAATTTCTTTTGATAATCTTGTGATATTAACATTTGGAGTTTTTTCTTTTTAGACTAATAAGACTTGTTAGAATATTGATATTTATGATAAGATCTCTAAAATTATATTATTCTTAAAAAAAGTTTATTTTCTAATCAAATTTTTGTTTAAATATTTGTGTAGGACTATGTACAAAGAATAAACTACAGCAAAAAAAGTTTATAAACAAGAGATTATTGCTACTCTGTGTGTGGTTTTTGAGTTGAAGAAGAGCAGTGAAACGATGTAAGAAGAGCAAGGAATTACATCGGAGTATTAATAGAAATTCAAGTCAAGGCATATTGGTGTGTTGTGAAGTATTGGATACTAGGGGTGTCAATTTGGGTGGGTCGGGTCTGGTTGATCAATAATACTATTCAAAAATTGCTCAACTCGAACCCAACTCGAACCCGATCCAACTCGAAAACCTTCAACCCGATTAACTCGATTTTGAATTTTTTTAAAAAATAAATAAAATTAAAAAAAATAATATTTTAATTTAAGGACATAATAACAAAATCTCTCTCATATATATTATTTAAATTTGAAAGTCTAATTATAGAAAAATAAAGTACATTTATTAAATCAAATAAAAAATTGTTTAAAACATAAAAAATATTCAAAATAAATATTAAATTATGAAAATTTATTATATAAATATACAATAAAAATTTATTCAGGCATACAATATATAAAAATGTCGGCAATATTTATTAATTATATATATTTTTTAAAAAAATTAAAATTTTCGGGTCAACTCAGGACCCAACTCAACCTGATAATTTTTTTCGGGTCAGCTATCGGGTCCAACCCGATCTGACCTAAACCCGAAAACCCCAACTCCAAACCTGATTTTTTTCGGGTTGAACTATGTCGGGTTGGTAGGTCGTGTCTAATTTTGACACCGCTATTGGAGACACCCGAAGATAAGAGTCATGTAAAGTGTTGGTTGGAGAGTTATTTGTGACTCCGAGTTTCGGTGATAAAATTTTTGCGTCCGTGGTTTTGTTTTTTTGTTTATATGAGAGTAATTTACTTCCTTGATTTGTTAAAAAAAAACTAGTTTTTCGTAGTTTCACTGGTGTTGGTCTTGTGTTATTTTATTCATTAAAGTTTATTTGTGGGTTTAATTAATATATTATGTTGCATATTGTTAATGTGTTGCAACATTTGCACACAACACCTAAATCAGACATGCATAATCTCAGTATTTTTGTATTTCTATGTTAAACAAATCATTTCAATTAGCATCAGTGACTATTCTTGATATACTTTGTGTGATTTTGGTTATTTTTGTTTAAACAAGTAAAAGTGCAATTAACGTGCTATTTGTCAACACTGCTTTTCAACTACCGGTTTTGCACAGATCCATTTGTGCTTTAAAAGTTAAAATGAAGATTTACATTAAATCCATCGAACAAAGAAAATGACAACGTGTATTTAGATGGCTGGTCTCCACAAAGAACTGTGGATGCGGATGGTGACAATCCATTAAATCAGAGTGTGCTTGGACAACTGATGAAGTCCAAACTTCAAATTTCAACAGGAAAACACTCAATTCAATTTTCACTTCGGTCAACATCAACATATTTATTCTGATCACCAATCACTTCTCTGCCAAAAATGCGTGAGATATTTTTCAAAAGAACTGTGTCTGAGAGTGTGCGAAGTTAAGAATACTAACATCTAAATTTGAAAGCTTGAGGATGTAAGAAAACAAGACAATCGTTGAATATGATCGTAGGCTGCATGATACTACAAATGAAGCCTTCAGTCTCGACGATCCAACATCAAATGAAAGACTGATCAGCAAGGTCTTAAGATCTCTTCTAGAATGGTTCAACATCAAGATATGTGCAATTGATGAGTCTAAAGACACTTCTACGCTTAGTTTGGAAGATTTGACAAGCTCTTTAAAACTTTTGAGATGGATCTGGACTTGCAGAAAAGAGATAAAGAGAAGACTATTATACTGCAAGTTTCTGATGACTTCGTCAATGACTTAATTCAATTATCTCAGCAAGTCAATGAGTCTGATTTATGTGAAAATTCCATTTCCATGATACAAAAAAATTTGGTGATTATCTAAAAAAGATGAGACATAAAGAAATCTGTTCAACCACCTAAACTGTAAACTTTGGTTGCTCCTGAGAAAGATAAAAGACTTGAACTTACTCAAGGGCAATTTAGACTAAGGAATGAATTGATGATTCAAACAGATTTCAAAAATTAGAATCGATTTAGTGCAGAGAATGTTCTGGATTCGGTCACTACGCAAATTAATGTGACAACAGACTTCAAAGGAACAAGGGTATGGTTGTCTCCTTAAGTGATGAAGAATCTGAACAAGAGCAGGAATCCAATAAAATTGAAAATCACACGTTTTTGTCTGATGTTTTGAGGAAAAAATGATGGTTGCAAGCAATCCGATAGGTGTTGCTTCTGGTGATTCAACACCTGTTCGCAACATCTCTTCAAAATCAGTGTGTCTTAATGCAAAAGCTCTCGGTGATTCGATTTATTTGGAAACCCGAGAAATTGATGAAGATGAAATCACCATAGATAATATGGAGACAATGTATGAAGAACTGTACGAGGACTGGATCAAAAGAACCAAGATAAATTCAATCATCTCAAAATAGAATATAGATCTGAAAAAGTGTGTGTCATGACTTGAAGTTATATTGAGTAAAAAGGACCATGAATTGTGCAAAGTCAAGGATGATATCGAAAAGGCTACAAAGACTCTAGCCAAATTTAACTCGAGTTCGGCAAATCTTGACTCGATATTGATGATGGGAAAAGACAGCAAAGCTGGTCTTGAGTACATTAACAAGGTGTTTGATTATAGAGAATCTTCCAACCCTGGGTCACATTTTACTGTTTTTGTGAATGAAAGCAAAGATAGTTCAAACTCACCAAGAGACACTCCTTCTGTCAAAACTTCATAATCTAAGAAGCAAGATTCTGTTCAAAGGCCAAATCAAAGAAAGTGACGTTTCATTTGCCACCACTGCTCTAAGTTAGGCCATATCAAATCTTTTTGCTTCAAGCTGAGAGATGATTATATGAGCTGGGAAGCAAACCGGATGTTAGCGCAACATTGTTAATAGGAAATCCTCCAGTAAAGAAAGTTTGGGTACCTAAGGCCGAAATTCTATGTACTGTTATTTATACATTCTTGAGAACTAATATTGCAGGTATTTGGTATTTCGACAGTGGGTGCTCGCGCCACATGACAGGATCTAAGGACCATCTCACTGATTATGTTGAATTAAGAAGTGAACGTGTGATCTATGGAGGTGGAGAAAAAGAGATAATTGTTGGTAAATGGACGTTGAATATGGATGGACTTCCAGAACTTCACAACATGCTCTATGTTGAGAGAGTCAACTCACACTTAATAAGCATTAGTCAATTTTATGAAAATGACTTGCGTTAAGTTCGATAAAAATAATTTTGAAGTTTTTGACAAAGCTAATGTTTGTGAAACGTCCAGTACTTTTTAATTTTAAAATCCTACTTATTTTTTTGGAACATAAAATTTCGAAATTATTCTTTTAAAAATAACATAACAATTTCACAATCCAAACTAGTTTAACATCTAAAAATTCAAAGTGTATAAAAAATCCCTAACTCGTTAATTAACCAAAAATCCTACGTCGAATTTTAACAAGATCAACCAACATCAAAATAAAGCATAAAATCCCTAATACATCATTAACAAAATATTTATTTCAAAACTTTCATTATCAAGCTAATGCGGAAAATAATTGTCCATCGGGAGTGTACTGCCGGATTCAATCCACTCAAGTGCCCGCACATCCATTAATCTCATCCTCACCTACAGCCATCCAAACCTAGTGAGTCTAATGACACAACACGTTCTAACCATGAGTAACAAATAAGACATATACATGAACATGTATTAAAATCATATTTTTATATAAAATAGCTTGTAATCATAAATAAATCAGTGAATCATTTAATCGTAAAGCTTTCCATCCTCATATATCGTTTTAGGTGAAGTTTGATCCTTGAAAGTGACTAGCTGTGAAGGATCGTGTGCTGGGCACCCTGAAGTGCTTCAAACACAATATTCTCCATGAGCTGCAGTAGCTCGTGTTCTAAGAATGTTAACATCGATGAATTAAATCGGGTTTGGTTAAATACCAAGCCGAAAATATCGAAGTAATCCTTCGTGAAGAAAACTGATATATTTGATAGCCTTTTAACTTATGTGAACTGAGTAACTGAAATAAGGGGGATCAGTTCTCACATACTCAGTTCAGTTATGGTGAGAACTGAACTGATGACAACTGGAACTGATCAAATTAGTTTGAAAACAGAGGTTAATCAGTTAAGCACACAAGATATGTTTATGGATGTTCGGAGACTTCAACTGCTCCTACGTCACCCCTTCTACCACCTCAGGTAGGATCCACTAAAAGACTGTGATTTATACAACACTTTATACAAACCCACTCAGTTTAGGACTTACACTACTGCCTAATCTGAACTCCTAGCCTAGACTGAAGGCAGCACCTTTCAGCAAACACTTGTTTAACGTCTGTGTTTTAAAGACTACATGCACAAGTTTATTGTCTTTGTGCAAGAATTTATTTGAGTAGTGGTGGAGTGTGTGAGTATGTGTGAGAATAGAATAATGAATACACCGGAAAGGTGTTCTCACACACTGAAGGAAATGAGCTTCTAAACTAAGTTGATATAACTTGAGTATTCTCTCTGGACAGATTGCTTCTTGTAAGCTAATAGGCAATAATCGTGCCGTTCTTCTTCACACACTCTTATTGTTCTTCTCATCAAGTCTTCACCTGATCTTCATCTTTTAGTTATAGGCGGGAAGCTTGATCGAACAGTGAGTCTCAATTATTGTATACGTTGCATTTTGAATTCGTTCATTGAAATATGTGTCTCGAATTTTCCGACAACTCTTTTGAAACACTTTGTCTTTAAGCTCTGATGCAACATTCATTATTGTCCTTTGACTGGACAATTGCTTTTGTACCTTTGTGCATAGATTCTATTAATGTTGTCTGTCGTGTTTCGAAACTGATTGCTCCTAAATGATGTTCTGAACTGATTAGATGAACTGGTCTTGTTCTGGTGAGATGAGATCAGTTGACTCGTTAGCTGAACTGATTTCACTACTTCAGTCGAACTGATCTGCTGGGATCTTCATCAGTTGAACTCTTTATCAGCTGACCGGGCTTCTGAAGGTCTTCTGTTGAACTACCTATCAGCTGGTCATTCAGTTGGACTGTTATATGATGCATCAGTTGAACTGATTTAGTTCGGTTGATCAGTTGATGATTTCAGTTGGCTTTTTTGACAGCTCCAGTTTTGGCTCATAATTGATTATTTCAGTTTCAGTTTTCTGCGCACTTAGGTAGATTTAATAGTAACAAGATAACAAGTTTTGTTAACATCAAAATCAAGCAAAGATTGCGAACATGAAATGTTCCAACAATCTCTCCCTTTTTGATGATCACAAAACTTGAGCAATAAACGCGATTAAACTGATTAAAAGAATTTTTCAGTTCGAGGGATGATATATTTAAAATCAGTTAAAATTCCCCCTTAAGAACTGAATTAAAAACTGGTTTGAAACGTTTTTCAGCTGAAGGGATCTAATAAAGAAAGAGGTTTTTTTTTTAAATAATTTAATTTTTATATTTTTATTCAAAATTAATTAAAAAAAATTGTTTAAAAAATACTCCAATCCGTGCTTCGTAAGCACGGACTATTGTCCACGTTGCGAGCGTCCGTGCTTACGAAGCGTGGACTACGTGGAGCCACGTGACTCTTATCTGCGTTGGATTCCTTCTTCCTTCTTCCTCTTTCCTTTACCCTCTCATTTTCGCATTTCTCTGTTTCTCCCTGCTCACCGAAAAATTTTTGAGACGAATTTTAGAAGATCGACAACATATTTCAGAATGACAGTTAATCGCGGTCCAGAAGATCCCAGTGTCCTCTATTTACAAGCGACACATATGTCATCAACAATTTCTTCCTTAACCGTTGGTGATATTGTCAAAGTGAAGAGGTCAGACAATTTGATTTGGAAGTTATACACTGATAATTACATACACAATCATGTACTTACATTTTTGAATCATATGGGTTTCTATGGAGTTTTAGAATGTGGCTCACAAGTTTTTGATAATCATTTGATTACTGCTCTTGTTGAACGTTGGCGACGCGACACGCACGTTTCATTTTCCATGTGGTGAAGCAACTGTCACATTACAAGATGTGTCAATAATTGGGGTCTAGCAATTGATGGTGAAGCAGTCACTGGAATATATGTGTCACATAAAGTTGAGGAATGACAACACATCTGTTTGGATTTGTTGGGATTTTTCCCATCATCAAAACATTTGAAAGGTGGTCATTTGTCTGTGACTGCACTTCACGATCATTGCATGTCTAACCTTGTTAATGATGATACCTCTGAAGTAGATGTTGTGAAATATACCCGTTGTGTAGCGTTAATGATTATTGGAGGAATAATGTTCCCTGACTATCAAGGAGGGTCTGCTAGACTAATATTTTTACAACTGTTACGAGATATTGATAACTGTGAAGTCTTATAGTTGGGGTAGTGCAGTTTTAGCATTTCTATACCGTGAGTTGTGTAACGCATCACGTATAGAGAAGACTACAATGGCTGGACCTTTATATATCCTGCATGTATCTTTAATGTAATGTGATTATTTAACAAATTTTTTTTGTTAATTTTGTTTAACTATTTTTATTATTATAAGCAGATATGGGCATGGAGTAGGATTAAATGTGTTAACCCCGACCGAGATGGGTTAACATTAGGTGTACCTCCCGTTGATCCAGATGCTATTATTCCAGCTTCTCCATATGGTGCACGGTAATATTTAAAAATTATTGTTGTAATATCATATGTATCTCGTATAAATTTTTGATATGTAATTGTTTTTTTTTAAATTGTAGGTGGAAAATTGAATTTAGTTACACACATTCGCCAACACATGCTGTAAGAATTATAAGGGATTCTCTAGATCGTATGAATAATAATGAGATGTTATATAATTTTAATATTTAATATTGATTAAATGAAGATTATTTTGTTTTGATTAGATGAATTTCTAATTTGAACATTTTTATTTTTTACAGTTTAATTAGATCGTTTACCAGAAGAATGACATAGATGTGAAGACGATTATTGATTCATACGACAACAAAATATGACGATGTGTTTGTCCCCTTATATGCTTTGACATTGTGGATATGCATTGTACTAATCGGATGATGCGACAATTTCGAAGACGACAATCAATTCCAGGGACTTCCGTCGACAATGATGATATGGATAATATAACTAGAATAGGACATCGAAACACCGATTGGAGAAACTATCATAGAAATTCAATTGAGTTGTGGAATAATAGGCTGAGATATGTTGCTAAAGGGGTGCGACACGGGCGATCGATGCAAACTGACGAAGACTACTTCCAATGGTATAATCGAATAACTATACACACCATATCACCTGCAGTTACTGCCGTTGGTTTTCAACCATATCCATACAATACTTTTGTCGAACAATTTAATGTTCAACAAAATTTCAGTACGCCTTCTCCTTTTTCGCATCAATCATCATTCAGGTGGGGAGGTGACATGGTTAGGCAACCAAGTGAGTTTGCAGGAACCTCAACTACTCAACCTGGTTTTTTCAGTGATTCAGGGTTTGCTGACTTTCGTTCGTTTGGTCAGCCGGATTTTCAGACTCCGTATTGGTCGAACACACACAGTTTTACGAATTTGCTTAATGTTGGTCCTCAGCATCTTGTGCATGACACTCCACCACAGAGGAATGTTATTTCACCTATTACTTTTCCAGGTTACTCAAATGAGGAAAATCCTGAAGATGTAGGATTGCGTAGAGGGACGAGAAGACGCAATCCACCTGATTGTGGGAAAGGGGGCCATTTGTATCATTTTAATTATGACGATGATTCTTCTATTTAATTGTAACTATATAATTTCTATTGTTTTACCCTTTGCATTGTTGCATCGTACAAATTGTATTATTTCTACAGTGTAGTGATCATAAGCGAAAGATAAGCCGAAATCAAACTTATAAACAAACACATCCAAAAAATGTTTTAAAATGTAAACATCTCAACACAAGAAAATACACAAGCGAAAGATAAGATGGAAAAAAACAGCAGTGACATCTCTGTCCTCAAATTTGTTGTTCTTCGTTTCGTGCTCATCTGCGAAAAGTCAATTAAAATTAAAGAACACGAAACTTTAGTACATGCAATTTCTCCACTGTACAGTAATAAACAAAGAAAAGCATTGGAGGACATACCTCATTCAGCTAGCATCAGGAATCGTTGATCACGGCTCATTTTCGTCATCTTCTGGTGGTGGCACTCCCGATGCATCCCCTTACTGCTGATAGTCATACTGAAAATGGAACGGGGGAATGAACGGCGGAGGTGGAGGGATGGTCCCTGGGTCAACACCCCCGTGGACTAGCAATGTGCGCATCATGGACTCGACATAGGTGAAATGTTCATTGACGTTCGAGTTGACTTGCTCCTGATGAGCCATGAAGGCAAGAGTCTTGTAGGACCGAGTTCTTACCGCTTTACCAAAAACTATAGCTAGTGGTAACGGTGCAACTCAAATCTTTTAAATCGCACAGCAGCTCAAGTACCACGGTTTGATCGCTCCACTAAGTAGGGACAATTAATGCACCCAACTGTAGTATCCCGATGCCTAATTTGAGTTAATTATTGGATTAATTATATTTCGGTGAGATCGGAAGGACCGAACCGGGTTCGGATCGTCCGAAAAGGGTTCGGATCGTCCGAAGACAGGTGGCTGGACACGTGGAAGACATGCAGAGTTCGGATCGTCCGATCAGGGTTCGGATCGTCCGAAGACAGGTGTCTGGACACGTGGAAGACATGCAGGGTTCGGATCGTCCGATAAGGGTTCGGAAGGTCCGAAGGGTACAGGGTTCGGATCGTCCGAAGAGGATCGGATCGTCCGATCGTTGTCTATAAATAGAGGCGCGAGGCTTCACTTTTTACTCGCCAATTCCGAGTGTTCCAGAGCGTTTTAGTCGTTTCTGATGGGTTTCTAGTCTTTTCCCGAGGTTTAGGCACTAGCGGGGAGCTACTGGTTTTGTAGCGGAGCTGTGCTCTAGTTGGGAGCTAGCGGCATCAGTGGGCTGACTACGGACGCAGGCTTGATTCTAGGGCTGATTGCTAGGATCTACTGATTTGAGGTACGAAAGTACTATCCGAGATAGCAGGATTGAGTATGCTTTACTATGTGTTGCATGTTTATATGTTGCATTATTATCTGTCATATGATGCATGGTTTATTATGCGGCATTTGCATAATCATGTTGAGCCTGACTATTTTTGAGATAGCCTGTTGAGAGGGTGCTCAGCCCTCGTTTGTTGTGGATGGTTGGACCCCGTTGGCCGACGGTGGTCAGGTCACCGGTATATCCACTGGTTTATTTTGGTATGGTAGCCACCTCCTGGTGCGACGGCGCAGAGTGCTACATACCTTGACGTCATTTACCTGAGCAGTATTTCGATATACCCAGATCCTGGTATCCAGTACATTTTGCATACATGCATGTCATAGTCTTGTATACTCATGCTTTCGGTGCTGAGCGTTTTATGCTCACGTCCTCGGTTTATCTCTGTTTTGGACACCCTATTCGATGGGGCAGGTCTCAGGTTGGACGGTCCAGGAGGGAGTGGACAGGGAGCTGGCAGAGGTTGACTTGTAGTTATTGGTATTTGTTATTGGAATTTAGTTCGATCTGGTTGTTTAAGTATTTTGTACTTACAGATTCGATTGGGTTGTATTACTGTTTTTCCGCTGTTTTACCTGATTCAGTTTTAATGTTAATTTTGCATGCTTAAGTTCTGATTAGTAGGTGATTCTGGAACGGGTCACTACACCAACAATCTCCCTCCCAATAATTGCACTCCTTGCAATCAATGGGAATCGAACCCGTGACCTTGGCTCTGATACAATTTGTAGGACCGACTGCTTACCGCTTTACCAAAAACTATAGCTAGTGGTGATGGTGCAACTCAAATCTTTTAATCCGCATAGCAGCTCAAGCACCACGGTTCGATCGCTCTACTAAGCAGAGAAAATTATTGCACCCAACAAGTCTCATCCAGTTTGTTGTTTTGGGACCTCCTACGGGGCTGTGGGCGACGTGGGGCTGCGGTGCTCGATCCACCTGTATCTCCCTCATGAGTGGGGGAGTCTAATTGTCGTTTCATGTACTTCCGCTGCAGGTCCTCTCCACAGATGAGCTTCATTGGTTGCAGCCACTCCTCATCATCACGGAACACAACCCCTGCCCTCGCACACAACTCTGATATGATAGTGGGAAAGAAAAGCCCGATGTGTCTATTATGCACACTCATCATGATTTGAGAATTGATGAGCTTTCCCACATCGATGTTGTAACTCTCAGATAACACATATAGCACCACTGCCCGCTCCTTTTGTACTTCACTCTTGTGTGAGACCGACATCATTCTCCTTACCAAAAACAAATACCAAAGGGCAATATCAGCCGTCAGATATTTCTCGTCAAAACAACTCGGTGACCCCTACTTGTTTCCATATCGCCCCTGGATGATACAAGGTGTCTATTATCACAGCGTAATCCGGGGCAGCAACCAATGTCACGCCTCGAGCCTCGCGCCTGCACCCGCACCTGCGCGACAGCACAATGGGCCCCTATAGCAACTACTTTGTATTCGTCCTCGCTTTACGAAAATGATTAACCCAAGTTGCTATAGAAGTCCATTGTAAGCTATTATAAACTCATTTTAAATTTTTAATTTTTTAGATGTGGGACAAGGGTATCACAATCACCCCTCCTTCAGAACACGACGTCCTCGTCGCGACCTGACCACTCGATCCACCAGCGCCGAGAATCTAGAGGTGTCTCCCATGAACGTAGCACTTTGCCCCGCATAGCACTTATTTCCCGGTGTTCCTTGCTGGTGACCGGCTCTGATACCATTCTATCACGCCCCGAGCCCGCGCTCACGCCTGCGCGACTGCACAATGGGCCCCTATAGCAACTACTTTGTATTCGTCATCGCTTTACGAAAATGATTAATCCAAGTTGCTATAGAAGTCCATTGTAAGCTATTATAAACTCATTTTAAATCTTTAATTTTCAGATGTGGGACAACGGTATCACAACCAAAGACTGGAAGGAAGAAACATAGACCTCAGGCGTTTCTAAAAATGCATTGATTGTACCCGAATTAAACGACACAAGTCTACCCCGAACAAAGGCCTTGTCATTCGTCCTCTCACCCGCATTTGCATAAAATTCTCGCACCACCGATACAACCGCCGCGTTAGGTGGAGCTCCAAATTTTTCCCATCCTCGTATCTCCAACCCCCCTAGAGGCCCTACGTATCGATCCTCCCTTTGCCTACGAAATCCCCGTTCGGTAATCGGGTTTCTATGAATTTTTGCATGTTCATACCGAGCCCGAGCCGTCTCACTCATAAATCTAGTTCTATCAAAGGAAAAAGAAGAGGAAGAGCAAGGATTACCTTTCGCATTCTTGGGAGCCATGGTGATAGGAGCTGGAGGTGGTGAAGTGTGTTGGAGAAGATGACTGGAGAATTAGAGTAGAGGAAGAGGAATTTTGAGTAAGGGATTTTAGATGAGAGGATTTGAGAAAGTGGATTTTTGAATTAGGGATTTTAGAGAAGGGGAAGGGGAATTTGGGTTTAGAATGAGAGAAGGGGGAGGGGCGAACCTTATAGGCTCGCGCACCCGAGCAGTAAAAGATTACCACATGAACAATCACTCGTTGAAAACTTGACGACCAGCATATGTTGGCCACAACTTTGTCTTCCTACAGTTGCAACTGAAGCAGTTTGGTCACGTACATCGTATTTGGCAACATGATGTTCACTAGATTTTCTCGCCCATTTCTCATACTTCCTACATGCATAATCTGACACAGCTTGTAATATCCCAACTTTTTATCATTTTATTGTTTATGATGTTATTCATGAGTTATTATTGTGCGGTATGGTAATGGATATTTCACATGGTAAGGGTGGTTTATAATGGTATAGATAGTTGTTACGGTTGTGAAGGTTTAATGGTGGGATTTGGATTGATGGTTTTGTTGGTTAAGTTGATATGGTTGGTTATTGCTTGTTGTGATGGTGTTTATAGATGATTTGATCATGTATTTGAATGGTAATGAATGGGTAGAATAGAAAGTTGATCTTGAGCCAAATAGGAAAGAAAGTGCAGAAACGGTATGAAAAATGTGGCAGTAGTTGTGGTTTTTAGCATAATGTTTTGTATATTGATCCAATTGATTTGAGGCTACTTTCATTATAAAGATAAGATATAAGGCTATAACTTTCATGTTTTGAGTTTTGTTCAAGTCATTAGGGAAACGTGCCAAAAGTGGCCCGAAATGTGTCGTGTGTATTGTTGTTCCTGCACTGACACATGTTGGGAGAATGAGCATAACGTTTTACACAAATCTTCAAATGACATGAGGCCAATTGGAGATGCAAGAAAAGACATAGAACTAAAACTTTTATGTTGACCACTTTTGTAATGCCCGGTTACTCGTACAAATGATAATAATGCGTTTATGTCGTTTATTATGTAGTTATTTAGCTCATTAGATTTCACGTGATGATTGAAGTATCAATATTGGGATTGAATATGATTTTTATATTGTCTATGGTGTATCAAGAATGAATATGTGTTAAAATAGTGATATTAAGAGGTGTAGGTAGAAGTAATGTAATGAAAGTTGGTATAGGACTGCAGGAAATGAGACGAAATTGTGGTAGTTGTTACGGGTTTTAGCATAATGATTTGAATATTGATCCAAATTGTGTGAGGCCTTAACCATTAGAAAGATAATGTTTAATGATACAACTTTCACGTTTTGGATTTTGTTCAAATCATTAGGGAAGACGAGCCAAAAGTGGCCCGAAGTGTGTCGTGTGTTTCGTTGTTCCTGCACTGACACATGTTGGGAGAATGAGCATAACTTTTTACTCATACCTCCAAATGACCTGAAATTTGGGGAGATTCAAGAAAACACATAGGGCGACAACTGTCATGTTGACCACTTTTGCTAATTCGGAAGTTAAAAATGAGTTTTGTGGCAGAATGTAGCGCGCATATGTGCCAGAATTCGCGCATGTGAGCCGGGAGGGCAGAACATGCCGCGCATATGCGCCCAGAATGACGCGCATATGCGCCCGTCACTGTATAAAAAGAAAAGCATCGAATTTCTTAGCATCTATATCAGTTCACCTATCTTCTTCCATAGCAAGACTCGAGAGAAAACCTAGGAATCTTCCTCCAAGTGACCTTGTTCTTCCTTTCCTTCATCAATTGAAGTTATAATTTAGTTCTCCATCCCAAGGGCATCTTAGAGTTGTTAAGTTTTCATCTTTTTAATGGTTGTTATACATGTATAAGACCATATAGATACAGTGATTGGATTTTTGATATATTTGACAGTATAGGAGCGAGATACATCGTCTCAAACAAGTATTCGTACGCTTGGACAGTAAGTTGGCATGTTCTTGAAGTAATACATGAGTAATATTATGATTTCAAACACTTCCCATTGATTATTGCTATATGTACATTGTTAGTATCTTATTGATGAAAACATAGCACCATATTCCATTGGTATGTATTAAATATGTAAGAAACTCATGAATATTGATGAGAGGTGCTATGTAATGAACATGAACATGAACATTGAAAGAAAAAAGACTGATTTTACATGATATAGAGCTTGTTGACATCATGGGTGGTTTTAAGTCCACCAAAGCTATTGGCCAATATATGTTCATGGGACATGGGGTTGCCAAAGGTTGCCCCCTGACGTCCAACACAATAGTAGCTATATAATAAAGCAAGCACGGTAGTACAGGTCAACTAATGAGGCTCAAGTACAAAAAATGAACATGAATATATGCTATGACATGGTTTAAAGATTCATTGTTGTCACGACTTGATATGTAGTTCTTTTGACGCATATTGATACGTACAAGTGCCAACTTATTGAGTTTTATAAACTCACGTAGCTCATGTATTACAGGATCAGGTAGTGAAGAGACGTAGGATGCCGGTTTGCCAATGGATGCTAGTGACGTGCCCTACCTCGACAAGAACCGGGACTTATTATTGTGTAGCTTCCGCATATGTATTGTAGTAAATTTTATAGGAGGGTTTGAAATAAGTTCCATGTGATGGATGATGATACAAAGTATGTTTGTATATGAGAATACGTTTATAAGTGTGTATGAATAGTATTGCTTGAGTTTTTGGTGTATACAAAATATAGGGACATCATGCCAAAATTTTTATAAACCGTCAAAGTGATGCCTCTTGTTTGATTTGCTTCATAATATAGTTATATCATTCAAACCTTATTTTGATTATGGTAATTATGCTAAGTATATGGTAAGGGTGTGACATTTTTATGGTATCAGAGCCCACGGTTCTTCGACAGGAAAGACACTTCACTTCATCTACACATGGGGAACTCGGCAAGTAAGTATCTTTGTATCTCATAGTTTATGCTAAGTTATGTGTCTATGTATTCTACATGTAGGATAAGATAAGCGACGATGCCACCGAAACGTAAAGTACAGGAAGGAGAGTCATCTAAGGGCAAGGCCCCAGCAGTCGAAGGTGAGGGCAGTACACAGCGACCTGTAGATGACTTCGCTCAATTACTCCAACAACAAGCAAAAGTCCATGGTGAACAAATACAACAACTACTGGAGATGCAACGGACTACTCATGAACAGGCACAAGCACAAGCCATAGTACACAGACATGTGCCTATTCAGACGGACGTATATGATCGTTTTCGACGTCTGAATCCTCCTGAATTCATGGGAAGCACTGATCCAGCAGTAGCAGAAGAGTGGATTAATGAAAGCGGACCGGTTACGGTGGCCGGAAGCGCAACGGAAGCAAAAATTCGAATTTTTGAGGCATAAATTTCGGCCACCCCAATTTAAATCTTGTGTAATATTTACAAAATCAAAAACATACATAGGATGTTTAGAAGTTTTACCTATCAACTTTAAAAAGTTGATGTTGGCTCCAACTTTGTTGTCAAACAACAAAGCTCTTCAAGGCATGAAGATCTACAAGCTCCTCCTCCAAATCCTTGAAAAATTTCCTTCAAATTAGGCCCACCACCAACTAGGTAGATCCCCTCACAATTTGCACTAGAAAAATGTGAGGATTTTTTCAAAGAGAAGTGTGTGTTCTTAAACAATTCAAGAACACAAAAATGGAGAAAAACTTGAGAGAAAAATTGATGAGTTTCGGCCATAGCATGTAGAATGAGGGAGGAGAATCTAGTCTTGGGGTTGCAAAAAGTTGATACAAAAAGTTGCATGCCAACCATTATTTTAATCAAAAGTATTCCCCAACTCTTCACCTCCCATGCATGCATATAATATAGTTTTTAATCAAATTAAAAACTTTGGACTAAATTTAATTATCTCAAACATATTTGAGACTAATTAAACATTACTTGAATTTACCCAAGTCCCACTAGTTAAATAATTATTTTAATTGAGCTCTACAAGACTCAATATTATTTAATTAATCCAACACTTGAATTAATTTAATCATTTGGGCTCTACAAGGCCCACTAGTGTTTGATTAATTCAACACTTGAATTAATTTAATTTAGTCCATTATAATGTTTATGAAAATCACAATTTTCAAATACATTATTCTCTTGGCCAAATTTTGATTTAGGAACACTTCCATAAATCAAAATTTACATTTCTCTCATAGAAGTCAAACTTCTATTTTTCTTTGCACTTATAAACTCATTTATAAGTCGTTCAACACATTGAACTATTTTCTCCTTTATAGAAGTCATACTTCTAATTTTCCTTACGCTTATAAACTCCTTTATAAGCCGTTCAACACATTGAACTATTTTTACTTCTCATCGGGATTTACAAAGCTAGTACTTGTGTGGCCCTCAATGGTTCATTGATACAACTAGCCGTGGGTTCACATCTCCATGTGATTCGGACTGAACATGTCCTTATTCGAGCATACCCCAATTGCTCCATTCTTACTTATCAACTCCTTGATAGTAAGAACGTCAGAACTCAAGTCTGATAGTACCCAACCAATCACGTTAAACGCCTAGCAGCATCGCTTACGTGATTCCCTAGGTATCACATGATAGTGCCTGCAAGAACCATTCAATTATGGTTAGCGTACAGTACGGTCCCTTCAACTCATATATCCCGATCGATTCGACAACCATTGGTTTATCGAGAGTTGTCAATGAATCGATACTATGTGTCATGTCGTAGTTGCATCGATGGTGCAATCTATGAAACACCTTTCATAATTACAACCATACTCTGGCCAGAGATTTCGATCTACATACACATGATAACACATAGGATATCCATACCCGAAGGTAAGCGGTGAATCCCCGACTACAATGCATCGACTCCTATGTGTTTCGACAGAACACCCAACCTTGCCACCTGATGACCCCATGAGAGTCGGTAAACAAGTCAAAGTGTAATTCTAGCACATAGAGTCTCAATGTTGTCCCGGGTCATAAGGACTAATTCTGTACAACCATAAACCAGGACTTTTCCACTCGATAAGTGAGAACCACTTGGAAAGTCCTTTTATGGAGGGTTGTTCAGTGCACTCTACCAGGAGCACCTATCTGCATGTTCGGACATCACAATGTCCCCTACCAATGAAACATGGTACTCACATCGCAGATACTAGTCTCTAACTCGAGCGGCCTATATCCTTCTTAGTGGCGGCTGAATCGACTAGGAACCGTTTAGAATATACAGTATTACAAATATGAGTTTCATGATACTCATCATATGAGCATCTCATATTCTTTCTACTATTTGTATATTCAAGGGCTTTATCTATGCAGCTAGCATGGGTATACAGATAAAGATTTGCCAAAGTAATAATTTCAAATATTATTAAAATAAAGACTGCTTATACATAGAGTTTCATTGTGAACACTCGGCCAACACTTGGCTCGACGGGCACCTACTCTAACAATCTCCCACTTGCACTAGAGCCAACTACCCATATGCTTAAAACCCATTGATTCGCGATGCTTGTCGAATAATGGTCCAGGTAAAGGCTTAGCTAGTGGATCAACAACATAATCTACGGAGCCGACTTTGTCAATAGACACTACTCTTCATTCCACAATCTCTCCGAGGATGTGGTACTTTCTCAGTACTAGTTTGGATTTCTGATGAGATCTTGGCTCCTTTGCTTGAGCTATAGCTCTCGTGTTGTCACACAACACCGGGATAGGAGCAATTCCATTAGGAATGACGTCCAACTCTTGGACGAAATTCCTTATCCAAACAGCCTCTCTTGCTGCATCTGATGCAGCAATGTATTCGGCCTCTGTGCTGGAATCCGTATTATTGTCTTACTTGGAACTCTTCCAAGAGACAGCAGCACCGTTGAGCATGAATACAAAACTAGAGGTTGACTTCGAGTTATCGATATCGCTTTGGAAGCTAGAGTCGGTATAGCCTTCCAATTTCAGTTCTCTACCCCCATAGACCAAGAACAACTTATTGATCCTTCTCAACAACTTGAGGATGTCTTTCACAGCTTTCTAGTTGTGGAAGACCGGGGTTCGATTGATATCTTTTCACTACACATAGTGAAAACGCCACGTCAGGACGTGTAGATATCATCCCATACATGATGTTACCAATTGCCGAAGCATACGGAATGCGTGTCATCGTCACTATCTCTGCATCAGTCTCAGGAGACAGACTTGGATAGGGACACGCCATGACACATTGGTAGATGTCCTCTCAAGGACGCATCCATCGAGAACCGCTTCACGATGGTATCATGTATGTGGACTGGGTAAGACCAAGCCATCTTTTCGATCTATCTCTATAGATCTGTATCCCAATACAAAAGATGCTTCTCCCAAGTCCTGCATCGAGAACTTACTCGTTAACCATATCTTAGTTGATTGCAACATTCCTACATCATTCCCAATGAGTAGAATGTCATCAACATAAAGCACCAGGAATGTCACAACACTCCCACTGACCTTCTTATACACACAGGGTTCCTCATGATTCTTAGTAAATCAAACTCTTTGATTGTATTATCGAATCTGAGGTTCCAACTCCTTGATGCCTGCTTTAGATCATAAATAGATCTCTGAAGTTTACATACCATATGCTCACTTCCGATAGATGTAAACCCTTCAGGTTGAGACATGTAAATCACTTTCTTAAAATCCCCATTAAGAAAGACTGTCTTAACATCCATCTGCCATATCTCATAGTCATACCATGCAGCTATGGCTAGCAAAATCCTTATGGACTTGAACATTATGACTGGGAAAAGGTTTCCTCAGAGTCAACTCCTTGTCTTTGAGTACATCCTTTTGCCACCAATCGCGCCTTGAAAGTCAATACCTTCCCATCCACCCCAAGTCCCTATGGGAACAGTTCCCACAGGTGGATCCACAAGATCCTACACTTGGTTCGAATGCATGGAATTCATCTCAGATTCCATTGCTTCAAGCCACTTGGATGAATCGGCATCCGATAACGCTTCCTTGAAGGTCCTTGGATCACATCCATGGTTAGGCTCATCATGGCCCTCTTCAAGAAGCTGACCATACCTCATAGGTGGTCTCGAGAGTCTCTCGGATCTTTTAGGAGCTTGTATCTCCTCTCTTGGCTCATCGGGTGTGGGTTCCATAATTGTGGGTTTCTCTCGAACCTCTTCGAGTTCTATCATCTCCCTTTTTCTATCCAATAGAAAATCCTTTTCCCAAAAAGGTTGCATTCCTAGAAACAAACACTTTTGTTTCTTGGGGATGATAGAAATGATATCCAACTTAATTCCTTGGATATCCCACAAAGTAACATAAAATGGATCAACAATCCAATTTATCTCCCACTACCTGCTTCACATAAGCAGGGCTCCCCATATTCTAAGATAAGAATATTTGGGAGGCTTACCCATCCATATCTCATATGGTATCTGCCTTTGAATGGACATTTAGTAGAATATCTTTTACTTTTAAGGTATAGAGATCGTTTTTCAAGTTCTCAAGTACCAATTAAACATTCATTCTTGTAAATGTTGCAAACACCTTTGCTAAATA
Source organism: Primulina eburnea (assembly GCF_022965805.1). Lineage (NCBI taxonomy): Eukaryota > Viridiplantae > Streptophyta > Magnoliopsida > Lamiales > Gesneriaceae > Primulina > Primulina eburnea. The sequence goes on along the minus strand of NC_133107.1, from coordinate 37,871,812 downwards.
AACAAGAATATCCATTTTTATCACAATAGAAATGGAAACAATGTTTTACACCAAACAGGTACAAACAAAACATCTCTTAAAATTAACTTAAAGTCATTGTTCAACAATAAGTAAACATCCTTAATAGCCTTGGCAGCAACTCTTGCTCCATTGCCCATCCTCAAGAAGGTCACACCTTCCTTAGGCTTCCTACTTCTTCCCATCACCTGTAACCCATTACAGAGATGTGAGTCACAACCGGTATCTAATACCCAAGAAGTAGAGTTAATTAAAATGTTTACTTAAATTTAGAGCATACCGTTTCCAGAACACTTCTGGGCAAGATATTCTTTGCAATTACGCCTCCAATGTCCAGGCTTCTTGCAGTGATGACATACATCATTAGTCTTGTCAGCCTTAACTGGTCTGGCTGCCTCAACAGGGTTCGGAGATTGCCTCAACAAGGGCACGTTCTTCTCGGGACGTTGGAAAGAACTCTTCTTTCCCTTCCCATGTGGATCAATCTTCGTACCAGATGAAGAACCCACATAAAGAACCAACTTCTCTTTCTTGATGGTGGATTCAAACGTAACAAGCATGTTCACCAACTCCTCAAGGGTCGGTTCCATCTTGTTCATGTTGAAATTCACCACAAAAGGATCAAATGAGCTAGGCAGTGATAACAGCAACACGTCGGTGGTCAACTCCGAAGGCAAGATCAGATCCATGCCAACGAGCTTGTCCACGAGCCCGATCACCTTTAGGCCATGCTCATGGACCGAGGTCCCATCTCGCATGCGCAAAGTGATCAGCTCCTTGACGGTAGCATGCCTAAGAGGACGCGTTTGCTCTCCAAAGAGCTCTTTGAGATGCAAATGAATGTCAGCAGCACTCTTTGCACCCTCAAAACGCCTCTGTAGCTCATCGTTCATAGAAGTCAGCATATAACACCTGGCTATCAAGTCATGGTCACACCATTCCTTGTAAGCCTGCAATTCCTCAGGATTGCAGTCAGTCGGAGCCTCAACAGGGGCGACTGAGTTAGTGTATATGTTACCCTTTCCGAATTTAAGACTATTTTCAAATTTCTTAGCCAAGTGAGGTAATTAGGTCCAGTTAATATGTTTTTGTCGAGTATTACGGATATTGGATTGCGAAGCGATGACATTGTCAATTTGTACTGAAAAGTAAAAACAGATAAATGTTGATGACTATTTTAAAATATTTAGTAAGATAAGAAGTTTGGACTTTTACTTCATAAATATTGGCTCCCACTGTTTTAACATCTTTCACTACCCTCTAGTGAAAGCGGGAAACTCCTTTCCTCAGTAGGTACGTAAGGTCCAATTAGCGAATTATGATCCCGAATAATATCAGCCAATCACAATTCCTAAAAGGTAGTTTCCAATTGCATCACAATGCAACCCTTAACGTAAACTTTTGTCTCACGTTTGATTAGGACCCAATAATATGACGTCGTTCATCTTTACGTGTCAAGCCTAACCCATCGATATTGAACCTTAATGGACGGTCGCCATGAGTTCCCTCAATAATATGAGCCGAAATCATGGGAGTTCCACGTAGTTCACATCACCATGTCAATGGATGTCACAGCTTTCCGGCACCCACGGCCCCCCCAATAATATGAGCCGAGCCCCGAGTACGGGTAGCGTTCATCATGCACCCATTGTCGATGGAAGACAAGGAAATTATAAACAAATTTATAATTCCCCTTTTCGGGCTTGATATTAATTTTGAATCTTATTCAAAATGAGGGTTTTTAATTTTGAAAGGTCTCATCATTAATTTTATTTTAAAAAGCTCGCCATGTTTGATCGTATGTTTGCCGGATTCATGCAACTTTGTTATTATAATAATAATAACGCACATACTCATTATTTATAACATATCATGCATATATCATAAATAGAAAACAATACAAGGATGATCAATCGCCCCAAAACTAATGGCCCGTGTGAGCCAAACACGGGCCTAGGTCCAATCCTAGGGTAAATGCACGGGATGCAATGCAACTAAATTATTACATTAGCATCCAATATTACATGTCTTCGATCTTCATAATCACCAAGGCCACCATCTTCCAATCTTGATCTTCCCCTATTCTAATATTTACAAATAAATATCCATGGCACATAGGGATACATCTCATGGGGTGGGAACGGGCCATAAACCAAGCCCACTTTAAAAATTGATAATTATTACAATCATACAACACAAATATCCTAGCATACACCTAGCAAATTGGGCTTGGGCTTTTGATCATCCTTCATGCATAATATCACATATCATACACCATCAATTAATTATCACTATAATTAATTGATCCAATATTATATATCTTGATCCAATCACTAACCGCCACAATTATAAATTAAATTAACAAAGTATACAAACACCTTTGTCTACTTTCAAATTAATTTATTTATAATCGAATTTCTTGTAAATCACCATTTACTATAAATAATTGAGGTCCTACTTCAATTATTTATTTTATGAGAAAATATGTGCAACAATTGTAAATTTAAACTTAAGGGCCCAAAACCCATTTTTCACCAAAAATACTTAGGCCCATTTAAATTTCACAAATAATGTTGTCCATCCAATGGCCCAACATCTCAAGGCCCATGACACTAAGATTGTCCAAAACACTTTTGGAAACCCTAGCCGTCATCGCCGTCGCCGGAGCTCCGTCGCCGGAGCTCCGTCGCCAGATTCCGGCAACAACAAAATTTTTTTTTTTTATTTTAAAAAACTGAACATTTCGGGCAGCCCCTCGGGCTGCCCTATGCTGCCCGAAATTTTCGGGCAGCCCCTCGGGCAGCCCCTCGGGCTGCCCGAAAAACATTTTTTTTTTGTTTTTCTTCAAAAAATTTCGGCCTTCACCATACATGCACCAAAAAATTTCTCAAGCGGTTAGAAATCGATCTCAACATAATATTACGTAAATATTACACAAAATCCGTAACCTTAGCTCGGATACCACTTGAAAGCGGACCGGTTACGGTGGCCGGAAGCGCAACGGAAGCAAAAATTCGAATTTTTGAGGCATAAATTTCGGCCACCCCAATTTAAATCTTGTGTAATATTTACAAAATCAAAAACATACATAGGATGTTTAGAAGTTTTACCTATCAACTTTAAAAAGTTGATGTTGGCTCCAACTTTGTTGTCAAACAACAAAGCTCTTCAAGGCATGAAGATCTACAAGCTCCTCCTCCAAATCCTTGAAAAATTTCCTTCAAATTAGGCCCACCACCAACTAGGTAGATCCCCTCACAATTTGCACTAGAAAAATGTGAGGATTTTTTCAAAGAGAAGTGTGTGTTCTTAAACAATTCAAGAACACAAAAATGGAGAAAAACTTGAGAGAAAAATTGATGAGTTTCGGCCATAGCATGTAGAATGAGGGAGGAGAATCTAGTCTTGGGGTTGCAAAAAGTTGATACAAAAAGTTGCATGCCAACCATTATTTTAATCAAAAGTATTCCCCAACTCTTCACCTCCCATGCATGCATATAATATAGTTTTTAATCAAATTAAAAACTTTGGACTAAATTTAATTATCTCAAACATATTTGAGACTAATTAAACATTACTTGAATTTACCCAAGTCCCACTAGTTAAATAATTATTTTAATTGAGCTCTACAAGACTCAATATTATTTAATTAATCCAACACTTGAATTAATTTAATCATTTGGGCTCTACAAGGCCCACTAGTGTTTGATTAATTCAACACTTGAATTAATTTAATTTAGTCCATTATAATGTTTATGAAAATCACAATTTTCAAATACATTATTCTCTTGGCCAAATTTTGATTTAGGAACACTTCCATAAATCAAAATTTACATTTCTCTCATAGAAGTCAAACTTCTATTTTTCTTTGCACTTATAAACTCATTTATAAGTCGTTCAACACATTGAACTATTTTCTCCTTTATAGAAGTCATACTTCTAATTTTCCTTACGCTTATAAACTCCTTTATAAGCCGTTCAACACATTGAACTATTTTTACTTCTCATCGGGATTTACAAAGCTAGTACTTGTGTGGCCCTCAATGGTTCATTGATACAACTAGCCGTGGGTTCACATCTCCATGTGATTCGGACTGAACATGTCCTTATTCGAGCATACCCCAATTGCTCCATTCTTACTTATCAACTCCTTGATAGTAAGAACGTCAGAACTCAAGTCTGATAGTACCCAACCAATCACGTTAAACGCCTAGCAGCATCGCTTACGTGATTCCCTAGGTATCACATGATAGTGCCTGCAAGAACCATTCAATTATGGTTAGCGTACAGTACGGTCCCTTCAACTCATATATCCCGATCGATTCGACAACCATTGGTTTATCGAGAGTTGTCAATGAATCGATACTATGTGTCATGTCGTAGTTGCATCGATGGTGCAATCTATGAAACACCTTTCATAATTACAACCATACTCTGGCCAGAGATTTCGATCTACATACACATGATAACACATAGGATATCCATACCCGAAGGTAAGCGGTGAATCCCCGACTACAATGCATCGACTCCTATGTGTTTCGACAGAACACCCAACCTTGCCACCTGATGACCCCATGAGAGTCGGTAAACAAGTCAAAGTGTAATTCTAGCACATAGAGTCTCAATGTTGTCCCGGGTCATAAGGACTAATTCTGTACAACCATAAACCAGGACTTTTCCACTCGATAAGTGAGAACCACTTGGAAAGTCCTTTTATGGAGGGTTGTTCAGTGCACTCTACCAGGAGCACCTATCTGCATGTTCGGACATCACAATGTCCCCTACCAATGAAACATGGTACTCACATCGCAGATACTAGTCTCTAACTCGAGCGGCCTATATCCTTCTTAGTGGTGGCTGAATCGACTAGGAACCGTTTAGAATATACAGTATTACAAATATGAGTTTCATGATACTCATCATATGAGCATCTCATATTCTTTCTACTATTTGTATATTCAAGGGCTTTATCTATGCAGCTAGCATGGGTATACAGATAAAGATTTGCCAAAGTAATAATTTCAAATATTATTAAAATAAAGACTGCTTATACATAGAGTTTCATTGTGAACACTCGGCCAACACTTGGCTCGACGGACACCTACTCTAACAATTAAATCATTGGAGTCCATCTTCTCCTACCTTCATATGGATGATGCTGACCAAGTAACTTGTGCCATCTTTCTCTTAACAAAACATGCAAGAATATGGTGGGAAAGTACAAGAGTTGCATTACCGGTTGGACAATTGACATGGGGAACTTTCAAAACTGTGTTTTACAACAAATATTTCAGTAAAGACGTACGAGCCAAGAAAGCCAGTGACTTCCTGAATTTGAAGCAAGGGACCATGTAAATGACGGAATACATACAACAATTTGAGGCCGGAGTCCAATATGTACCATATATTGCACAAGATGACACCAGTAAGGGCGAACATTTCATGCGGGGACTTCGCTCTGAAATTAAAAGAGATATACGAATGTCGAAAGTTGCTACGTATGGGGAGATAGTGGAAAGAGCACTTATGGCCGAACAGGATGAGCAAGACATTGACAGAGACAGGCAAGAGCGAAGGCAACAGTACTTTCAAAAGAGCCAAGGAACAGGACAAGGCAAAAAGACCGATAGCAAAGGTACTCGACCAGAGGAACCCCGTGGCAAGGGTACCCCTCCACGTAAAGAACAGGACAGGCCACCTTGTCCTAAATGTGGAAAACTTCATGGCGGGGAATGTATGCAAGGTTCCAATGTTTGTTATCGTTGCAAAAAGCCAGGGCATCTCGCCAGGAATTGTCCAGGGAGTTCTAAGAAAGTACAAGGACGCCTTTTCTCGATGACCAAAGAAGAAGTGGATGCGGATACATCGATGATCACTGGTATGTTCTTGATTTCTGGTATCACTGCTATTGTTTTACTAGATTCAGGAGCCACGCATTCCTTTATTTCGGAATCATTTGTAAAGAGACTGGGCATTACATCAAGTACAACAGAGACACAACTCGCCATAGCCTTACCTTCCGGGCAAGAATTACAGACAGATCAGATTGTGCGAGGGTGTCCAATATATGTCCAAGGCCATCAGATGTATGCTGAATTGATTGTTTTGAAAATGAACGATTTTGAGGTGATATTGGGAATGGATTGGCTCTCGAAGTACAAAGTTACTATTGACTGTGGCATAAAGATGATCAAGTTTGCACCAGTAGGAGCTGAACCATTCACCGTAGCAAGTGCATGTATATCCTTACCTCTTCGGATAATCTCTTGTATGAAGGCTTGTAAATTACTACAGTAGGGGTGTCAAGGATATTTAGCATCTGTGTTAACTAGTGATCCACCTGTTCGTGAATTAAAAGATACTGATGTTGTTTGTGAATTTCCAGAAGTATTTCCTGATGATGTAACAGGCTTACCTCCAGATAGAGAGATCGAATTTGTAATTGATGTTGTGGCAGGAACTCATCCGATCTCAAAAGCTCCTTATCGATTAGCTCCTACAGAAATGAAAGAATTGAAAGAACAGTGAGTTGCTTGATAAAGGGTTTATTAGACCGAGCTTTTCACTGTGGGGTGCACCTGTTTTATTTGTGAAGAAGAAAGACGGTACCCTTCGTCTATGCATTGATTATCGGGAGTTGAACAAAGTGACAATCAAAAATAAGTATCCACTCCCTAGAATTGATGATTTGTTTGATCAACTACAAGGAGCTGCTATCTTTTCGAAAATTGATCTACGATCAGGCTACCATCAATTAAAAGTAAAGTCAGATGATATTTCAAAGACTGCCTTCCGAACTAGGTACGGGCATTATGAATTTCTTGTAATGCCATTTGGAATAACGAATGCACCAGCTGCATTTATGGATCTAATGAACAGAATTTTCAAGCCATTCTTAGACAGGTTCGTGATTGTGTTTATAGATGATATTTTAATTTACTCACGAACTGTAGAGGAACATCGAGAACATCTGGAATTAGTTTTGCAAACTTTGAAAGATAAACATTTATATGCGAAATGGAAGAAATGCGAATTTTGGCTTGAACAAATATCATTCTTGGGTCATATCATTTCAAAAGAAGGCATATCAGTGGATCCAAGTAAGATTGAAGCTAATAATAACTGGCTACGACCTACCACTGTTACCGAGGTACGTAGTTTTCTTGGGCTAGCTGGTTATTACCGTCGGTTTATAGCGGGATTTTCTAAGATAGCATTGCCTTTGACTGCTTTAACTCGAAAGAATGTGAAATTTGTATGGGACGAAGCATGTGATCGTAGTTTCCAAGAGTTAAAGGCAAAATTGACTTCAGCACCGGTCCTTGCTATTCCAGAAGGATCCGAAGATTTTGTAGTATACAGTGATGCTTCGAAACAAGGTTTAGGAGCAGTCTTGATGCAACACGGGAAGGTGATTTCTTATGCCTCGAGACAATTGAAAGAATATGAAAAGAACTATCCCACACATGATTTAGAACTGGCAGCAGTGGTATTTGCGTTGAAAATATGGCGCCATTATCTGTATGGTGAACGGTGTGAAATTTACCCGGACCACAAGAGTCTGAAATATTTATTCTCGCAAAAAGAAATGAATATGAGACAACGACGTTGGTTGGAATTGGTGAAGGATTACGATTGTGTTATTAATTATCATCCAGGTAAAGCCAATGTTGTTGCGGATGCGTTAAGTCGAAAGTCCAGTTCTATTGCTGCAATGCAAATACAAGAACAAATTTTATGGGATTTACAGAACTTGAAGATTGATGTTATTCCAAAAGGGGCTGTAATCCAGTTATCATCCCTCATGATTCGACCAACGCTTATAGAAAGAATTAAGGTCGAACAAAACACAGATAATGAATTACAACAATTGAGGCAGCGAGATGAAGAAAAAGGAAATTTGAACTTTGAATTGGATGGGGAAGGAATATGGACATATCAAGGGAGATTGTGTGTGCTAAAGCAAGGAACGATCAGAACCGAAATTCTTATTGATGCTCATGCTACTCCATATTCGATCCATCCAGGAGGCACAAAAATGTACAAGGATTTGAAACCATTATTTTGGTGGCCAGGTATGAAAAAGGACATTGCTCAATTTGTTGCACAATGTCTAACTTGTCAACAGGTCAAGACTGAACATCAAAGACCAGCAAGACTTCTGAAACCACTACCCATTCCTGAATGGAAATGGGAGCATATTACAATGGATTTCATCCTTGGTTTGCCAAGAACACAAAGAGGATTCAATGATATATGGGTTATTGTGGATCGACTTACAAAATCAGCTCACTTTCTTCCGGTGAAGACCACATACACGATGAATCAATATGCTGAAGAATACATCAAAGAGATAGTGAGGCTTCATGGCATCCCAGTGTCCATTGTATCAGATAAAGATCCCAAATTTACATCTGCATTTTGGAAAAGCTTGCATCATGCTATGGGAACTCGATTGTCATTAGCACAACATTCCACCCTCAAACTGATGGACAATCAGAACGAGTGAATCAGATCTTAGAAGATATGTTGAGGGCATGTACTATTGATTTTCCAGGTAGTTGGGACAGTAAACTACCGTTGGCTGAGTGTACATATAACAATAGCTATCAGTCCAGTATTGGAATGGCACCATATACTGTATTATATGGTAGAAAATGTCGCTCTCCGGTACATTGGGATGAAGTAGGAGAAAGGAAATTATTAGGCCCTGAATTGGTACAACAGACAGCTGAATTGGTAACCAAGATCAGAGAAAGAATGCTTACTGCCCAGAGTCGACATAAAATCTATGCTGATGTGCGACGTCGTCGATTGGAATTTCAGGTTGGTGACCATGTATTTGTAAAGATATCACCATTGAAGGGCATTTTGCGTTTTGTTAAGAAGGGAAAATTGAGTCCAAGATATATCGGTCCATTTGAAATCTTGGAAAGAATAGGAGACAGAGCCTACCGAGTTGCTTTACCACCGAACTTGTCAAATGTTCATAATGTTTTTCACGTTTCCTTGCTACGAAAGTATTTGGCCAATCCTTCTCACGTTCTTCATTATGAACCATTGGAGCTTGCATCGAATCTCTCATATGAAGAACGACCGGTCCAAATCCTTGATAGGAAATCAAAAGTGTTATGAGGCAAGGAAATACCTTTTGTGAAACTACTATGGCGCAACCATGCAATTGAAGAAGCAACTTGGGAGCGAGAAGACGAGATCCAACAGAGATATCCTGAACTATTTGGTACGTCAAATTTCAAGGACGAAATTCTTTGAAGGAGAGGAGAATTGTAATGCCCGGTTACTCGTACAAATGATAATAATGCATTTATGTCGTTTATTATGTAGTTATTTAGCTCATTAGATTTCACGTGATGATTGAAGTATCAATATTGGGATTGAATATGATTTTTATATTGTCTATGGTGTATGAAGAATGAATATGTGTTAAAATAGTGATCGTAAGAGGTGTAATGTAATGAAAGTTGGTATAGGACTGCAGGAAATGAGACGAAATTGTGGTAGTTGTTACAGGTTTTAGCATAAAAATTTTAATATTGATCCAAATTGTGTGATGTCTTAACCATTAGAAAGATAAGGTATAATGCTACAACTTTCACGTTTTGGGTTTTGTTCAAATCATTAGGGAAGACGAGCCAAAAGTGGCCCGAAGTGTGTCGTGTGTTTCGTTGTTCCTGCACTGACATGTTGGGAGAATGGGCATCAATTTTTACTCAGACCTCCAAATGACCTGAAATTTGGAGAGATTCAAGAAAACACATAGGGCTACAACTTTCATGTTGACCACTTTTGCAAATTCGGAAGTTAAAAATGAGTTTTGTGGCAGAATGTAGCGCGCATATGCGCCAGAATTCGCGCATGTACGCCGGGAGGGCAGAACATGCCGCGCATATGCGCCCAGGATGTCGCGCATATGCGCCCGGCACTGTATAAAAAGATAAGCATCGAATTTCTTAGCATCTTTATCAGTTCACCTATCTTCTTCCACAGCAAGACTCGAGAGAAAACCTAGGAATCTTCCTCCAAGTGACCTTGTTCTTCCTTTCCTTCATCAATTGAAGTTATAATTTAGTTCTCCATCCCAAGGACATCTTAGAGTTGTAAGTTTTCATCTTTTTAATGGTTGTTATACATGTATAAGACCATATAGATATAGTGATTGGATTTTTGATATATTTGACAGTATAGGAGCGAGATACATCGTCTCAAACAAGGATTCGTACGCTTGGAAAGTAAGTTGGCATGTTCTTGAAGTAATACATGAGTAATATTATGATTTCAAACACTTCTCATTGATTATTGCTATATGTACATTGTTAGTATCTTATTGATGAAAACATAGCACCATATTCCATTGGTATGTATTAAATATGTAAGAAACTCATGAATATTGATGATAGGTGCTATGTAATGAACATGAACATTGAAAGAAAAATGACTGATTTTACATGATATAGAGCTTGTTGACATCATGGGTGGTTTTAAGTCCACCAAAGCTATTGGCCAATTTATGTTCATGGGGCGTGGGGTTGCCAAAGGTTGCTCCCTGACGTCCAACACAATAATAGCTATATAATAAAGCAAGCACGGTAGTACAGGTCAACTAATGAGGCTCAAGTACAAAAAATGAACATGAATATATGCTATGACATGGTTTAAAGATTCATTGTTGTCACGACTTGATATGTAGTTCTTTTGACGCATATTGATACGTACAAGTGCCAACTTATTGAGTTTCATAAACTCACATAGCTCATGTATTACAGGATCAGGTAGTGAAGAGACGTAGGATGCCGGTTCGCCAATGGATGCTAGTGACGTGCCCTACCTCGACAAGAACCGGGACTTATTATTGTGTAGCTTCCGCATATGTATTGTAGTAAATTTTATAGGAGGGTTTGAAACAAGTTCCATGTGATGGATGATGATACAAAGTATGTTTGTATATGAAAATATGTTTATAAGTGTGTATGAATAGTATTGCTTGAGTTTTTGGTGTATACAAAATATAAGGACATCATGCCAAAATTTTTATAAACCGTCAAAGTGATGCCTCTTGTTTGATTTGCTTCATACTATAGTTATATCATTCAAACCTTATTTTGATTATGGTAATTATTCTAAGTATAGGGTAAGGGTGTGACAACTTTTGCAAATTTGGAAGTTATAAATGCGTTTTTCGACAGAACAGGCGCACATATGCGCCGGGTGCTGAAGTTTTAGTGTTTGGGCAGAGCGGGGCGCATATGCGCCCAGCAGCCTGTTTAAAAAAAAACGTTTTTTTAGGGATTGAAGGGCATATTTATTGAAGTGTCTAGAGACTTCTACTCATTTCTTCTCCTTCCATTAGTTTCCAACGGTTCAAGCCCTTTCTCTTCAAGATTTTCTCTCCTTCATTTCCCTTCATTTCTCCACTACAAGGTTAAGGATTTTAGTGAGTTCTTAAGTTCTCCTACTAAGATTTCAAGTTTCAAGGTAAGAATTCTTTATTTTTGGTGTTGGAAGGGTTTGAGGTATTGAAGGTTTAAGTTGGATTTATTGATTCTTTCGATTATTGGTGATGATTTATGGTTGTTATTGTGTATATTGTTGTAGGATTTCCTTTGATATCATCTAAGAAATCACTTGCTTGTTGGATTGTAACAAGAAGCTTTTCTTTGTGCTCACATGTTATATATATGTACAAAAGCCATGTTTATTGATGTCTAGCTCCTTCCATTGTGATGTTTATGACATATTTGTTGTTATATATTCATTGATCAAAGAATTACCATTGCATTTATTGTTAAAGGAGCTAGAAATTATTGTTGCTTACCAAGTGTTTGTTCAATTGCCTCAATGAAGTTTCCTATGATTAAAGTCAAGGAATGATAGTAATTGCATGCATGTTATTGGCCAATTTCATGATTACGAAGTATCTCTCACAGCTTTGATATTTATATCAAAGAGATACTTACCACAGGTCACAGGTCACATGTCACAGAACTATCAATTCCTTTTCTTTAATCAATGCCAAGCGATATCATCTATATTGCTTTGTTATCTATTGTTCATTAAAAATGGTATTATTCATTTTCATTGCCATTGCCATGTTTCAAGCCAAGCCTATGTATATGTAGTTGTTATTTATAGCTTTTTACTTACTCAGTTTTATCTCATTCCAGTTAATATCATGTGTTGCAGGTGACAAGAAAGATTGAAAGGGATTGTCCAAGAGAGAAGAAGTCATATGACATGTTAAAGGGGAAAACTTTTGATCATGTAACTTTAATTTGATAAGATGAACATTAGTAATCATGAGTATCATGTATTTTGTAGAAAATGAATCACATTTTGTTGATGATATTTTGAGAATTGTTATGTGAAAAGTTTGATTTTTTTTTTTTTTTTATAGAAATAGTATATTGTTCTTCCCCTTTAAAATGTAAGGCTTCCGCGTATATTATTCCTTTTAAATTTAAATGCCATGGGAGTGGGGTGTTACACAGCTGATTTTCTTGAACCCTACGTGTAATAGCCGAGCCCGGTGTACGGTACGGTTTAAGCTTTATTGTGTTAATTGGGTTTATGATTAGTCGTTTATAGTTGTGTTTTGGGCTATAGTATTATTGGTTATTATTTATTTGAGGTATTAGTTGGTGTTGATTGTTCGTTTCAGCGTTTCGGATCGATTTTAGTTGAGTTTGTACTGTTCATTGCCGTGAGTAGAGTGCACCCGCGCTCTTAGATGAGTGCCCCCGCGGTGTACTATTCATCATTTTGCATTTTGAGGGCCGTGGCATGACCGCACCCGCGGCAGTGCAAGGACCGCACCCGCGCTGTGCACCGCACCCGCGGTAATTGTAGCACCGCACCCGCGGTGATCGTGCATGAGAATTATTTTGGTATGCCGAGAGCATGGCGCACCCGCGGTGCTTGTGTTGGCGCACCCGCGGTGTAAGTATGGGCGAGTTTTTAAGTCACTTTTTGGGAGTTGTTGGCCATACCTTATCCTATTCCTTCTCTTCTTTACCGATTTTCTCTCCATTGGCAAGGGTTTTCATCCATTTCTTTAGCTTCCTACCTTCGATTCTTGGAGTTATTTGGATTTCCGACTTGAGATCATCGTTCTCCGTGGTATAAGGAAGCTTAGGTAAGTTTTTGGTGCGATTCTAACGAGGTTTTGAGTTAAGGGTTATTTTGGATTTGATGTTTGAGTTGTTTAATGGATTATTTGGCTTGTACTTGTGGATCTAGAGTTGATATTGGTGTTATTTATGGATTATTGTTGTAGGTGGTGTACCAAGAGCTTATTTGAGGTGTTCTATTGGTAGTAAGTGGAATTTCATCCTTTTTGCTCACATGATATTATATGTATTGTGTTTTAAAGGTTTCAAAGTGTTATTCCCTTCCATTGATCCATTGCTATGTATTCATTTCATTGATTATCTATTGGAGGCATTGTATGTCTCACCATTGTTATAAAAGGAATACAAGAAATATTATGAGATTGCGAAACGACGGCCTTAAATGCTATTGAGAATTCAAATGTTTTATTGGATTGATTTATCATAGCCATGGCATTGCATGCAATTAGATGATCATCGACCATAGGCTTTTATCCCCTCACAGTTATCGATTTATATCGATGGGATATTGGCAACCACAGTTACAGATACTATTGATATCAATCCAACCATAGAAAAGAGAATACCATCGTATTGCTATCTATTGCCATTGCTATTGCTACAGTTATTGCTACGTTATTCATGTTTCAGAGTCGATGGTATTTATGATTTAAAAGCCATGTTTTACAGTGTATACTATGTATCATTGCTATGTAAGAGTTCCACTTGCTGAGATTTATTCTCATTTCAGTTATTTTTCATGTGATGCAGATAAGAGCGACGGACCGGGACGTTGACTGTGGATGGGGGTCATATGCATACAAAGATTGGAAGGATGATTATTTTGTACCATTTTGTAACATGATCACACTAATGATATTTTGTATTTTGTTATGTCATTGGAATGATCATGTTGTTATTTTGTAAACACTTTTATAAAAATGTATTTTGAAACTCCTTCCATGTTTGAAAGAAAATTTTAAATTCCGCTGTATTTTAATTGTATCGGGTCAGGGTGTCACATTTAGTGGTATCAGAGCGGTGTTCTTCGGACCAATGCATATGACTTCGTCTACTTTCAACTGTCCGGGTATGTTTTCTTGCATCTATCCATTGTTATATTTATTGATTGGTGTCTTGTGAGCAATTGTAGAGTATGCCTCCTAAGCGTAAGGCGGCAGAGGGTGAGGATAGTTCTTCCTCGAGAGTTGTCGACGAGTTCGGCAAGTTGCTTAAGGAGCAGGCTAAGGTGCATAGCGATCAGATTCAGCAGTTGCTCCGATTGCAAGGAGCAGGTCAGGGTCGAGGCCAAGTGAGAGGTCAAGTTGCTCAGGCCGTTGGCACTGATGCCGTCTTTTCTTCTTTTAAGAGAATGGATCCACCGGAATTCGCAGGTAGCACCGATCCTCTAGTTGCTGTCGAGTGGGTCAAGGCGCTTGAAGCTATCTTCGATCATCTCCAGTACGAGGATAAAGACAGGATTAGCTGTGCAGTGTTCATGTTGGTTAAGGCTGCCCGCATTTGGTGGAATGCTACGAAAGTTGGAGTTGATGTTGCGACACTGAAGTGGTCAGAGTTCACTGACTTGTTCTACGACAAGTATTTCCCCGACGCACTTCGAGCGAGGAAGGTTACGGAGTTCTTGGAACTTAGACAGGGGAGCTTGGATGTTGGCCAGTATATTCTGAAGTTTGAGGAAGGTTGCCTATTTGCTCCGTATATTGCTTCGAACGACAAGGACAAGGGCGCTCATTTCATTCGAGGCCTTAGAGCGGAGATTCGTCGTGATATCAACATGTCCAAAGCTGTTACTTTCAAGGAGATTGTGTCCAAAGCTTTGTTGGCCGAGCAGGATGAGAAGGACATTGCCCGGGAGAGGCAAGAGAGACACCAAGCCATTGCTCAGAGAGGCCAGGGTTCTAATCAGAGGGGCAGGGATCATTTCAAGGGCAAGGGCAAGATGGAGTCGAGTCCTAGACCTCCGCCAGTTCCAGTTCCATTTGATCCTGAGAAGCCGCTGTGTCCAAAGTGTGGTAAGCATCATCGAGGAGAGTGCAGATTGGGCACTCATACTTGTTTTCGTTGTGGCGCGGCAGGCCACGTTGCCAGGAATTGCCCGAGGGGAGATAGCCAAGGGAAGGTGCAGGGTCGTATTTTTTTCCATGACGAAGGAAGGTATTAATCGTGAATCTTCATTGATCCTTAGTACTATTTTGATTTCAGGCAGAGTAGCTACTACTTTGATTGATACTGGTGCTACTCATTCTTTTATGTCTGAATTATTTTTGAGATCTTTGGGTATAGTTCCTTCTATTCTTCCCCTTCATCTTAATGTTGTTTTGCCTTCGGGGGACGTGTTGTGCCCGACATCGATTGTCTTTGCGTGCCCTGTTCGTATTGAGGAGCGAGTTGTCTTCGCTGATTTGATTGTTATCCCTATGGTTGCTTTCGACGTTATTCTTGGCATGGATTGGCTTTCGACTTACCGTGCAGTTATCGATTGTGTTGCTAAGAAGGTGACTTTTGCAGATGATGGCCAGGGAGGAGCGCTCGCCAGTGCAGGTACTTCGCTGGTCCTTCCTTTTATTTCTTGTCTTGAGGCTGAGAGATTGTTGTGTAGAGGTTGCGATGGATTTCTTTCTTCTATTGTGGATGTTGATAGATTGATTAAGTTGAATGTAGATGATATTGATGTGGTGAGGGAGTTTGCTGATGTGTTTGAGGATGATGTTCCGGGTTTGCCGCCGGATAGGGATGTTGAGTTTGTGATTGATTTAGCTCCAGGTACGGTTCCTATCTCTAAGGCTCCGTACAGGATGGCCCCTACCGAGATGAAGGAGTTGAAGACTCAGTTGCAGGATCTTTTAGACAAAGGCTTTATTCGTCCGAGTTCTTCGCCTTGGGGAGCTCCGGTTCTGTTTGTCAAGAAGAAGGATGGTTCCTTGCGGCTGTGTATCGACTACAGGGAGCTCAACAAAGTGACTGTCAAGAACAAGTATCCGTTGCCTCGGATAGATGATTTGTTTGATCAGCTCCATGGTGCCACTGTGTTCTCGAAGATTGATCTTCGGTCTGGCTACTATCAGTTGAAGGTTAGGGAGTCTGATATCCCTAAGACAGCTTTCCGGACCAGGTATGGTCACTATGAGTTTCTTGTCATGTCTTTTGGGTTAACCAATGCCCCTTCAGTCTTCATGGACCTGATGAACCGTGTGTTCAAGCCTTATCTGGATAGCTTCGTCATTGTCTTCATTGACGATATCTTGATCTATTCCAAGACCAGAGAGCTTCATGCCGAGCATCTCAGAGTTGTTCTTCAGTTGTTGCGAGAGAAGAGGTTGTTTGCCAAGCTGAAGAAGTGTGAGTTTTGGCTGGATCAGATTTCTTTTCTAGGCCATGTTGTTTCGAGAGATGGCATTGCTGTTGATCCATTGAAGATAGAGGCGATTCAGAGTTGGCCTATTCCTACCACTGTTTCAGAGGTTCGCAGTTTCCTTGGTTTGGCAGGTTACTATCGTCGTTTCATTTCAGGTTTCTCTAAGATTGCCCTGCCATTGTCCAATCTGACGAGGAAGACTGTGAAGTTCGAGTGGTCTATTGATTGCCAGAGTGCATTTCAGGAGTTGAAGGACAGATTGACGACAGCTCCTGTTCTTTCTTTGCCCAGTGGTTCAGAGGACTTTGTTGTCTATACCGATGCGTCGAAGAGAGGCCTTGGTGCAGTGTTGATGCAGCGAGGTAAGGTCATTGCCTATGCGTCTCGCCAGTTGAAGGATTATGAGAAGAATTATCCGACGCATGATTTGGAGCTCGCAGCTGTGGTTTTCGCCCTGAAGATTTGGAGACATTATCTGTATGGCGAAAAGTGTGAGATTTTCACAGACCACAAGAGTTTGAAGTATCTGTTCTCGCAGAAAGAGCTCAATATGCGACAGAGGAGGTGGTTAGAGCTGGTCAAGGATTATGATGTGACCATCAGCTATCACCCAGGGAAGGCGAATGTGGTGGCTGATGCTTTGAGCCGCAAATCGAGTGCTTCTTTGAGTTCTTTGATTCAGAGACCATTGTTGATGGATTTGCAGAGAGAGGAGATTGATCTAGTGATTCCAGGTACCATTGCTCGCTTTTCAGCGTTGGTCATTCGATCTACTTTGACGGACAGGATCCGTAGAGAGCAGTCGACTGATGTTCAGTTGACAGAGTTGAGAGCTAGAGCTGAGGCTAGAGGGAATTCAGAGTTTAGTCTGAATGGTGATGGTTTGGTGACTTTCAGAGGTCGTATTTGTGTTCCTGTTGGCGACGATATTCGTAGAGACGTCTTGACAGAGGCTCATACCGCACCTTATTCGATTCATCCAGGCAGTACGAAGATGTATCAGGATCTTCGTCGACTTTACTGGTGGCCAGGTATGAAGAAAGATATTGCTTTGTTCATTTCTCAGTGCCTTACTTGTCAGCAGGTTAAGATTGAGCATCAGAGACCTGCTGGGACATTGCTATCTTTGCCGATTCCTCAGTGGAAGTGGGAGCACATCACCATGGATTTCGTGACTGGTTTACCCAGGACGCAGAAGGGTTTCAATTCCATTTGGGTTATTGTTGATAGATTGACCAAGTCGGCTCATTTTCTCCCAGTCAAGACGACGTATTCGATGTCTCAGTATGCCGAGGACTACATTGCCGAGATTGTTAGACTTCATGGTGTGCCCGTGTCGATTGTGTCTGATCGTGACCCTAGATTTACCTCCGAGTTTTGGAAGAGTCTTCACAGAGCTTTGGGTTCTCGATTAGCTTTCAGTACAGCTTATCATCCTCAGAGCGACGGTCAGTCAGAGAGAGTCATTCAGATTCTGGAGGATATGCTCAGAGCTTGTACTATTGACTATTCTGGTAGTTGGGATTCTAAGCTGCCACTTGTGGAGTTCACGTACAACAATAGCTACCAGGCGACGATTGGCATGGCACCGTATGAGGCACTTTATGGCAGGAAGTGCAGATCCCCTTTGTTTTGGGATGAGGTTGGAGAGAGGAAGATGTTGGGTCCCGAGTTGGTCCAGCAGACTGCCGATGTTGTTGCAGTTATCAGAGAGAGGATGAAGACTGCTCAGTCGAGGCAGAAGAGTTATGCAGATATTCGTCGCAGACCTTTGAAGTTCGAGGTTGGCGATCATGTTTTTCTGAAGATAGCACCTCTCAAGGGTGTGATGCGATTTGGCAAGAAGGGCAAGTTGAGCCCTAGATTCATTGGTCCATTCGAGATATTGGACAGAGTTGGTGACCGAGCCTACAGATTAGCCCTACCGCCCGATCTTGACAGAGTCCATAATGTGTTTCACGTATCGATGCTCAGGAAGTATATTGCAGATCCTTCCCATGTTCTTCGCCATGAGCCATTGGACTTGACGCCGAGTCTGACTTACCATGAGATTCCGATTCAGATTCTGGATCGCACAGTTAGAGTTCTGAGGAACAAAGAGATCGGCATCGTTAAAGTCCTTTGGAGGAACCATTTGATTGAGGAGGCTACATGGGAACCAGAGACTGAGATGAGAGAGAGGTATCCTGAGTTGTTCGTGCCGTGACGTCAATTTCGAGGACGAAATTCCTCTAAGGAGGGGAGATTGTAATAGCCGAGCCCGGTGTACGGTACGGTTTAAGCTTTATTGTGTTAATTGGGTTTATGATTAGTCGTTTATAGTTGTGTTTTGGGCTATAGTATTATTGGTTATTATTTATTTGAGGTATTAGTTGGTGTTGATTGTTCGTTTCAGCGTTTCGGATCGATTTTAGTTGAGTTTGTACTGTTCATTGCCGTGAGTAGAGTGCACCCGCGCTCTTAGATGAGTGCCCCCGCGGTGTACTATTCATCATTTTGCATTTTGAGGGCCGTGGCATGACCGCACCCGCGCTGTGCACCGCACCCGCGGTAATTGTAGCACCGCACCCGCGGTGATCGTGCATGAGAATTATTTTGGTATGCCGAGAGCATGGCGCACCCGCGGTGCTTGTGTTGGCGCACCCGCGGTGTAAGTATGGGCGAGTTTTTAAGTCACTTTTTGGGAGTTGTTGGCCATACCTTATCCTATTCCTTCTCTTCTTTACCGATTTTCTCTCCATTGGCAAGGGTTTTCATCCATTTCTTTAGCTTCCTACCTTCGATTCTTGGAGTTATTTGGATTTCCGACTTGAGATCATCGTTCTCCGTGGTATAAGGAAGCTTAGGTAAGTTTTTGGTGCGATTCTAACGAGGTTTTGAGTTAAGGGTTATTTTGGATTTGATGTTTGAGTTGTTTAATGGATTATTTGGCTTGTACTTGTGGATCTAGAGTTGATATTGGTGTTATTTATGGATTATTGTTGTAGGTGGTGTACCAAGAGCTTATTTGAGGTGTTCTATTGGTAGTAAGTGGAATTTCATCCTTTTTGCTCACATGATATTATATGTATTGTGTTTTAAAGGTTTCAAAGTGTTATTCCCTTCCATTGATCCATTGCTATGTATTCATTTCATTGATTATCTATTGGAGGCATTGTATGTCTCACCATTGTTATAAAGGGAATACAAGAAATATTATGAGATTGCGAAACGACGGCCTTAAATGCTATTGAGAATTCAAATGTTTTATTGGATTGATTTATCATAGCCATGGCATTGCATGCAATTAGATGATCATCGACCATAGGCTTTTATCCCCTCACAGTTATCGATTTATATCGATGGGATATTGGCAACCACAGTTACAGATACTATTGATATCAATCCAACCATAGAAAAGAGAATACCATCGTATTGCTATCTATTGCTATTGCTATTGCTACAGTTATTGCTACGTTATTCATGTTTCAGAGTCGATGGTATTTATGATTTAAAAGCCATGTTTTACAGTGTATACTATGTATCATTGCTATGTAAGAGTTCCACTTGCTGAGATTTATTCTCATTTCAGTTATTTTTCATGTGATGCAGATAAGAGCGACGGACCGGGACGTTGACTGTGGATGGGGGTCATATGCATACAAAGATTGGAAGGATGATTATTTTGTACCATTTTGTAACATGATCACACTAATGATATTTTGTATTTTGTTATGTCATTGGAATGATCATGTTGTTATTTTGTAAACACTTTTATAAAAATGTATTTTGAAACTCCTTCCATGTTTGAAAGAAAATTTTAAATTCCGCTGTATTTTAATTGTATCGGGTCAGGGTGTCACACTACGACCACCTCTTGTCACACGTTCAATGAAATATTGTACGCACCTCAGAAAATGTCAAGTGTACTATGGCAGATATAGGAAGTCTACGAGCACCCTTCAACAAATTGTTTAAACACTCCGGCATATTGGTTGTCATAACCCCACGAAGCCAACCACCATCATGAGCCAAACTCCATTTTTCTTTCGCAATTCCAGCCAAATATCGGTGCGCCAAAATGTTTTTTTCTTGATTGCCTCCATTATTGCTTCGAACTTACAAATTTGAATTTGTATGCCTGCCGCCCAACATAAATCTTTCAAATGCACCTCTTTGAATTTAGCGTTAAAATTTGAACACATATGTCTCAAACAAAAACGATGCACACCGTAAGGAGGTTGAAAATATGGTAGATCTTCAGTTTTGCGCACGATTCCCTGATGCCTATCAGAAATAAGACACACACCATTTTCACCACGAACAGCATGTCTTCCTAGGTTCTCCAAGAAACATTTCCAATAATCTGTTGTTTCTTCATCCACAATAGCAAATGCTAGCAGTAGAACCTGATTGTTCGCATCCAGAGTGACACCGATCAACATTCTGTGCTTGTATTTGGTATAAAAGTGTGTACCATCGACACTAATTATTTTCCGACAATGCCGAAACCCATCAACACATGGCCTGAATGCCCATAAAACATAGTTCAGTGTCTTACTCATTTCAGTGTTGGCTCTGAGATGCTTCCGCTCCACAACTGTTCCCGGATTATATTTGGACAAAGCATACATATATTTTGGAAGTAATTGAACAGAGCTCTCCCATGTACCATAAGCAATTTCCATAGCATGTTTCAAACTTCGTCATGCTTCCGTGTACGAGATTTGATATCCATATTTATCTTTTACATTTTCGATGATATACTTAATCTCGTACGAAGGATCACAATGAACAACTCCCAATAGCGTATGTGCCACCATATCACTGTTCAAATTCTTATGGTCTATACCAACAGAGATATATATACATGTGTGAGACCCGTCATATTTTGTTATTTCCAATAACCAGCCTTGGCCTTCAGAGAAACGCGAAGTCCCTAGCGACAAATGACCGTAGAAGAATTATTTTTGCAACGTAACTTCCACAAACTGCGTGTGCTATCCACGACATGGTACTCACGCCTGACCACTCTGACTGAATAATTTTTCACAGATGCAATAAGATCTTTCTTATCTTTAAATAACATATTAACGCATAATTCACCTCTATCCGGATTGTAATAGCTTGTTTGCACTCCAGAAGGTACATCGATAGAATCAAGAGGCTCTTCACCAAAAAATTTATTGAAAAATGATGGCATTTCAGAAGTGTTTGGAAGAAATGGTACGGTCTACCTCTGTAATGTGTCACGAGGTTGTTGTCGAGATGATGTCCCCTCATCAGGATTTATAAAAGTATTCACTTCATCATCATGATTCACTTCTTCTTCTTCAGACTAGCTATATGACAAATCGGGTTAAGAATCAGTCCTCTAAATATCATCATTAGTGGCTATATCCGGACAACGAGCACTAGTATCTAATGTTGGATTCGGCCAATATGGAGCATGATTTTATTCCGACGAGACATTGATATATTGATCCCAAGACCCACTTATATCATCGAAATTTATATTACAGAGTCCTTCAGTAACCTGTGGAACATAAGATTCTTGACCCTGGAAACCACCATATGTAGAAGTACCGGGTTGGTTATTGAAACCTGAATCGGATGCATGTGGAACGTAGGATTCAGGATCATCAAATCCAACATAATGCTCAATTGAATTTGCTTCCACGTATAAATGCAACATATGCATATTGTCACATTGCATTATAAACTGTAAAACATCATCATCAACGAGATTGACTTGAATTTCATGCCAAGATGATCTCTTCATGAATGAATATTTTGTTGACAACTTCAGAGAAAAATTCGTTGGACTGATTCCTAACATTTTATGCACAACATCAACCAACTCCAACAAATTAATAGATCGTAATACTCATATCGGTCTAACAAATGGAATGCTATATTCAACCGATCCATTATCGATAACTACATGACCACCAAAATGAGTTCATCGATGTTAGACATTTTGCCACTGAAATTTCAGAGAAAAATTAAGAAGAAATTGATAACTCATTCGTAGAAGTTATGATAAATTATATAGACGAAGAATGGTGAAAACTATTTACATTTCAATTATTTAACTTCACGTGAAAATTCAAAATTTCAGAGTTCATGTGAAAGCGTCAGGAAATGAACGGACGGTAATGAAGCGAATAAAGAGAAAAAAAAAAAAAGAGAAACACAAAAAATATAATATGCATAGTCCGTGCTTTGTAAGCACGGACACTGGCTCACGTGGAGCAACGTTCGTGCTTCGTAAGCACGGATTCCAGTACAATTGCAAACCTTTTTAAAAAAAAAATTTATTTTGAATAAAAATTTAAAAATAAAATTATTTTAAAAAAAACCTAAGAAAGAAAACTCCCCCTTAACAGCTGATTTAAAAACTCTTTTAAAAACAATAACTTATGTAAGGAAAAGTTTTACAGCCTTTAAACATCCAAGCAGTTAGGCAAGAAATCCGGATATATCATTTCAGTCACAATGAAACATAACTGGATAAACATAATGTTTATTTAATCAAATAAAATTCCTCGTATTTTTCATTCAAGTACATCAACAGTTGTAAGAAAAATTGCTACTACAATAGCATATTTTATACAACACTAAATATCAGCCGGTTTATTATTTGTGATCGAACTGAAAATACCAACAACTGGTTGCCTTGAGTGCTTTGAATGCTGCATCGATCTTGAGTCTTTCTGTCAGAAGAGCAGCTAATTTTCCTTGAACTTGATCTCTTTGCTGGCTAACTGGTCGAGCTGACTCAAACTAGACTCAACTGATGCTGAACTGCATTGATCATCTACTTTGATATGATGGCAATTAAGCGACGGTATGCTGATGATTAAGCTCCACTTTAATCATCCAACATCTCAACATGGCTGGGTTTCGTTTGATGATAAGCTAAACTGGTAGGCTTATAACTGAAATCTTGTTCATCGATCAGCATGGCTGAGCGTCTTGGTAGGTAGAGCTCAAAACCCTGCGGGCTGATTAAAACCCCAAAGCTCAGAGTCGAGAGAAGTAGCGACAATGTTAGTTGCAGAACCAATCCTCTCTACTCTTCGCAATGAGAGATATATAAACTGTAAAGGCCCGTATTTCGTATTTATATTTTTTTGCGAAATTATTAAAAATTTTCTAAATAAATAAATAGCTTGGCTCATTTATAAAATAACCATGTAAATAATTTTAACTTTGAAATAACAACGGAAGTAAATAATATTTTCAAACAACAATTTAAAAATAATCCAACGACTTAAAACTGAGTTTGAACATAAGAAAAATGCATAAACTAAAACATGAGGTCCTCGAGTTCCTACTACTACTGACCCATGCTAAATCACTGGTCCCCGCCCTCGGTCTCGACCTCATCAGTACTTACAACAATCAAGTCTAGTGAGTCTAAAGACTCAACATGTATATATCGTGAATAACAAGTAAATAAATCATAAAATCGCATGCAACGTAAAAATATGGTATCGTAAAGCGTACAGTGAAAATCGTATCATGAATAATTATAACTACGTGCATATCTGAAAATCATACGTAAAATCTTTGCTCAATAGAGCTCTGTCATATCATATTAAAATTTTCTGGTAGAGAAATGTTTCTAAGCAAGTGGCCCATAACAAAACGTGAGCGCCTGATTAGACTAAACCACAGTATACTGGACGGTAGAGATCACCACAGCCCTTGGACTGGATGTCCGTACCCATACATAATCGTAAAACGGTCGTAAGTCACCGGGTGGAGAGGTCCTCGGTTGCGCATACCGACTTCCAAACCCATAAACGTAAGGTGGCCACAAGACATATCGCATATATCTCAAAAATAAAACATTTTTATATTTTATGAACGTAATATAATTATAACCTTGTTTTTACCGAATGAGTTGGATCACTCCCAGGCTTGCTGCAACCTAATTCTAATATGTGACACATGCAAATAATCTTATCTTGACCAAAATTTGACAATCGAACCAAAAACGAGACGATTATGACCAACAACTTAATTTTTCAATCATGGCTTCGTACCAAACCGAACCAACATTAATCCGACGTTTAACCATGATTAAAAATACCCCTAACATACTGAAAAATATTTATGAGGACTAGAAAACACGAAAATTGGTGAATGGAGGCCAACATCATGAAACGCTCTTTCGAGAGTCACTTTGGCACATTGCACCGTAAATTCTCGTACGACCTCTAAGCTTAACCAAATCATGAACGGCCAAAAACATGACTTTTATAACTCATTGAGGTACTGTCCAGTCCAAGGCCATGGGCTAAAAGCCAACCAAGAACTCAAACCACCTCCTGAACCGCAACCCAAAGTTGCGGTGAAGAACAGAAATTGCAGCAGCAGCTGCTATGTGTGCGTGGGGTATATATCAGAAACAAATGGCCATTGGCTTGAACCACTGACCAGAGACGCTTACCAACATCCTAAGGCATGGCATGAACCATGGCTAAGGGCTAAAAGCCAGCCACAACCAAAGCAAACACCTGGGACAATACCAAGCCTCTACCGAGAACACCCATTCTGTGCAGTGGGATGTATTGCATTATTTTGTCGTCTTAGATTGTTCTAGTGGCTACATGATCAACCATGGCTTGATCTAGACATGATGAAGTGTTGTATGAACCATGGATATGGGCTAGGAGCCAGCCACAGCCCTCCCAAACACCTCAAAACCGAACTCACTCACACAAAGATCAGAATTTTGAAAACCGAGGGGCACTTGTCATGTTTATGTAAAAATCTGAAGGATCCGTGAACCAAGCTTGGAAAATCTGATTTGGTCACATCCTAAACATGATCAAGAAAGGTTCTAACCATGGCTACAGTCCCTAGGACATCCAACATTTGAACACACTCCTTAACCAACCAAGAACGAAAACCGTGGCTCAAATCTGTATCTTTGGAAAAAGTTGTTGTCATTTATTTATTTGTGAGTGTATGGATGTAAAACAATGGACCAATAACACCCTAACACACTCTAAATAATGCCTAGAAGCAACCTTGAATGCCTGGAACCGAGCAACTCCCTGTAAGCAACAAAATACACTAAACCGTGAAGCGCAAGCCATTGGCCGAGAAGGCTGTACAGATTTTTCAGGAACTTTGCTGTCAAATTTCGAGTTGTTGCTTAAATAACGAACATATAATGTTTTAAAATTATCTATATGACTTGATTGAAGAGATAAGAAACCATATATACATGCCTGGAATTTGTTTTGAAGAAAACAAATCAAAACGACAAACTCGACGCGGCGGAACGGAGTTGGATTTCTTTTCTTGAATTTTCTGTTGCTGCTACACGATTCTAAGCTGTAGTTTTCCTTCTGATTTTTTCGAAAATATGGGTGGAGGAAGTCTAGGTAATGAAGATGAATGATAATAGAAGTGTTAAATGAGTCATAACTTGCATTTAGTTGAGAGTTACAAGTGAGAATTTGAATGGGTTTTGAATTGTTTCTCATTCCCTTGCTGTCGTTGGTTTCTTCCTTATTTCCTACGGCACGTGCACGTTAATCTGCTAAGATAATAGTTTGAGGAAAAATTATGTGAATTATAGTATTTGAATGTACTAACAACTAGTGAATTAAAGGTGGGGAATTGTATTTACTTTAAAGACCAATGAGGTGATTTGAATGAGATTTACTACACCTTTGAAATGTCTTGACCAAAATTGTTACTCATTTGCATGGTATATTTTTATTTAAACCTTGCATTTTAATTGTTTAAGATTTAAAACCCCCATTATATATATTTTAATGCATTAACAAATTAATTTAGTTTAGAATCTTGCTTAGAATCTTGCATGGCATACATGACCTCAAATTTAAATATTTATATGCTATGTTTAATTTTTTGAATATATTATACCTAGATTAATTCATCCTCCATTGTTTACACATTTTGCTTTAAGCTTTATTTAAATATTGAACCTAAAAGAACTTATTTAACATCTTAGCTCTAATTAATTAAATAAATCCTAAAACATTCTATTTCTTTAAATTAAATTATTCTTTGACTTAAATTAAATTTAGGAATATTTTTATTATTATTAATCTTATCTCTATTCTCAAAAATCCGGTCCGGCCTCGCGTATTTATCCTGAAAAGATAAAACTAAACATCTTCTTTTAAAATAAATAATCGTGATTTAAAATTATTAAAATGAATTAACACTTCACATATATAAAATTCATATTTAATTTAAAGAATGTCAATTATGCATGGGTTATACGTAATCTGATTTTCGGGTTCTACATAAACTTTTTCAAACAGTTTTGAAAATTGAATAAAATACTTTTAAAAAGCATTTAAAATTATTTAAAATAAGACAGTTTTCTTCAAATGTTCTTCTTAGAATAACTAGCTCTGATATCAATTGGAGGATCATGTGCTGGGCACCTTGAAGTGCTTAAAACACAATATTCTCCATGAGATGCAGTAGCTCGTGTTATAAGAATGTTAACATCGATGAATTAAATCGGATTTGGTTAAATACCAAGAGGAAAATACCCGAAGTAATTTTTCGTGAAGAAAACTAGTATATTTGATAGCCTTTTAACTTATGTGAACTGAGTAACTGTAATAAGGATGATCAGTTCTCGCATACATCAGTTCGGTTATTGTGAGAACTGAATTGATGACAACTTGAACTGATCAAATCAGTTTGAAAACATAGGTTAATCAGTTAAGCACACAAGATATGTTTATGGATGTTCGGAGACTTCAACCACTCCTACGTCACCCCTTCTACCACCTCGTGTAGGATCCACTAGAAGACTTTGATTTATACAAGACCTTGTACGAACCCACTCAGTTTAGGACATACAAAACTGCCTAATCTGAACTCCTAGCCTAGACTGAAGACAAAACCTTTCAGCCAACACTTGTTTAAGGCCCGTGTGTTAAAGACTACATGCATAAGTGTTGGAAACTAAGTTTCAGAGTTTGAAAAATTGAAAGAACCAACTGATCATACAGTAACTGAACACGCGAAGCTGCAACTGAACTAAACATGCGATTTACGCAACTGAACGCGCAGCCTATTACAATCAACTGAAGCCAGCTGAAATGATTTTACGAAGATAACTGGTCAGTTGGAAACTGATCAGTTGACATATTCAGCCATGTGCTTTCCAGCTAGCATCTTTCAGCTGAACACGTCATCAGTTATCGAGAAGGACATTCAACCGACAATAGTACATAACAGATTGCAACCGGTATTGGAACGCCGCATTTCAGAGTCTGCAGTGTACGGATTTTAGGAATATCGACGTGAAAAATCAACGGATATAAAATTCAAATAATATTTAATGTTACCGTTGAGAGGGAAGCCTATAAATAGGCTAGCAGAGCAGCTGAAATAAAACAACGATCAACTATTTTATTCAAGCTTGTTGTTACGCTGTTAAAATCACAACTCGTACTCAAGAAATCAAAGCTCACGCTTATCAGATATATCAGTAGCATCTGCGGCTACATTTCGAGCTTGCTAGCAATTTGTAATTCAGTTAGACTTTATCTGTTGTGCTAAGATCAGTCACGAACTGATAAAAGTTGTCGTAAACTAAGAGTTTCAGCTTTGGCAATGTTAAGTCCAAACTGAAGTGGGTCAATATAAGTGTTGTATTCTATCAAAGTCTTTTAGTGGATATCCTATCTTCGTGATAGAAGGGGTGACGTAGGAGTTATTCTATTCTCCGAACATCCAGAAAAAAATTGTGTTCATTTTATTTCTGTCCTTATTTTCAGTTACATATTCTATCATTCAGTCAGTTTATTTTCCGCAACTGTTGACATCAGTTAAACTGATTGTTATTGACATACGAGATACCGAGTGTCAGTTTGTAACAAAACTGAACCTAATCTTCGAAAGAATTCAAAATCCTTGAGTGTTTATTCAACCTCTCTTTCTAAAAAATCATCACCCTTTATTCGATCCTATCAAGTGGTATCAGAGCAGATTGTATCTCGTCTAAGAATATTTCTACTCAAAACTGTTCATTATGTCTTCTTTCAACAAGATCCCGATGTTTTCCAGGGAAGATTTTGACGATTGGAAAATCAGGATGCAGGCTCATTTAGCTGCACAGGATGATGATATGTGGTTCGTCATTACTGACGGACCAATGAAAATTCTTAAAGCCAACATAGCTATTGCTATAACAGAAGGGGCACCTCATCGGATAGAAAAGCCCAAAGATGAGTGGACGACAGAAGATAAAAGAAAAGCTAATCTGGACAATGTGGCAAAGGATATATTTTACAAAACACTGGACAAAGTCACGTTCAGTAAAATCAAGATGTGCAAGACAACCAAAGAGATTTGAGAAAAGTTGATCCAGCTTTGTGAGGGAAATGAACAAACCAAGGAAAAAAAACTCTCTGTTGCTGTTCAAAAGTTTGATAACATCAAGATGAAAGTTGGAGAAACGATGCATGAGTATGATGAATGAGTTAGTTGCATTATCAATGAACTAAATGCACTTGGAAAAGTGTATACCAACAAAGAAGTTGCACTGAAAGTGATGAGAGGTCTTCCCAAGGAGTGGGACGTTAATACCATGGTGATGAGGGAATCCAAGGATCTACACAAGGTTGAGCTTCATGACTTATTCGCTGATCTAAACGCTTATGAGTTTGAGCAGCAAACTCGAGAAGGTGAACCTTCAACTCCAGCAGCCACAACTGCCCTAGCTGCTGTCAGAACGGAACCAACTGGTTCAGTCTGCTGAT